>NW_028262313.1:19805663-20108693 GCF_047370975.1 Nipponia nippon
ACCCAGCAATATCTAATCACACTGCAACCTACCACATCACTGCATGTTATTGCTTTGTGTTGAGGTCTCCCTTCTGTGTTGTTAAGCCAAGCTAAAAAAAAACAAATAACCTTAAAATTGATCATTGCTGCTCTGGAAACAGTTGTTTAACTCCTTCAAACTGTTTACATTTGACATTTGTTGAGCAGAGTCCTTTAGAGATAGATATCTTTTTGTAGATCTTCAAACTGAAACTCAAGGCAAATTCAAAAGACTGCAGCTGTTATCAGGGAACTTTGAAAACAGGATTACTCTGCTTTGGTCTGAAGTTATAGTCCTGCATTTTTTAATACTTCTAGGTGACTTTATAGTTTTACATCAATGAGAGCTGTATGGCTGACTCTATACATGCTTTTTTGAAATTGTGCAGGCTTAAATCTGTTGCTTCTGCATCACCATAGTGAACCACACAGAGTGGGGCATTGAAATCCTCTGGTTTTTTCATAGTCCGAAAACCTTGAAGCAATTCAAGTCTTCCTAGATTGTACTGTCTGCAGTTAATGTCTCTGTTTGGAGCGACTGTGGTAATGAATTTATTCTGGAGCTGGATTCTGTGGCTGAACCCGGAATGCATGCCGCTAGGTTCGTCCAGTTTTAATTTGGGCACTCTGAAATTCAGCCACTTCTTCTTGTTGCACTAGAATGGAAAACAGACATTTATTGTCTTACTCCTTTTTCTGAAACTGCTGCTGCTTGGTTTCCAATAAGGGAGTTAGAGAAAATGCTAAGTAAATACGGACTTAATGGGACTTTTAAGAGCCTTGTAAAGAGCACATTTTCTTACTAATCGCCAACTTTTCAGGTGCATCTGAGCCACAAATAACTTGGGAACCACAGTAAAACTCCTTGTTTGTGTTTTATTCCGCTACTAACAACAAAATTATTGGCCGTTTGCTTGGACTGCAGTGTTCTTGCTGTCTTGCCATCCTTCCACAAAGATGGCACTGGGCCAGCTGAATTCATTTACTTGGACAGTCTTTCCTTTAATGGGCTCATTCTGTACTGGTGAGGGTCACTGGGAACTTCTTGTCTTGGACAAAACTACTGTTCCCTTGCTCTAGAAAACAGTCTGGCCCCGGTGAAGTAATATGACTTCAGAAACACCGTGCATGGGAATCGGGGCACAGGCTGTGGAGAAGTGCTGGATCTGGAGCAGAACTCAGAGTCCAAACTGTTCAATTCCATTCCCCCGTATAACCAGTATTCCCCCCACCCTACAGATGATTCCGAAACTTTGGATATCATTTGTCAATAAAAAGAGTGTAAACAGGTATAAACAGATGTCAATGAAAACAAAATACATTTTTAAAGTGAAAATAAGAAGAGCAAATACAAGCCATATAAATCACTGCTATTATCACAGATTTGCATTGGTACATTTGCCATCAGGATTTTGCTTTAGTACTGAGTAGTTCCTGTCAGTTCAGTGGGTTTGCTGAGTTACACCCCTGCAACAGTCAGACCATGACTTTCAACTACAGAGTTCCCGATACTGGGACTGTATGTTTATTTTAATAAGGACGAGAGTGTGTGTAAAGCAACGTTTCAGAAAATATTGTAACTTTCTTGTGTCCGAGAAGACACAGGACTCTTGGGGATAATGCGGGTTGTCCCTTAACAGGGTTCTGGGTATTCCAGCTTGCATAGCTAAGCTGCTCTTTTAGCCTTCTTTGGGTTGCTGATCCTTTAGAGCTTCAGAGCATAGCAGCTCTTGAATACAGTGAAAATATAGATGGGTGATTTCACTAGGAAACTGTAACTTTTGAGGGGTTATGCTGGGCAAAATATAGCTTATAATATTCTTTTATCAAAATGTTCAGAAAGCTAATATTCCAAATCTGTGTTTGATACTGCAAGCACAGGGAGGGAAAGGGGATATCAGATGAAAGAAAAGAATCATAAATTGGGTACTCAGTAACTGTTAATTAGAGCAAAAACATTAATTAAGTGTTAAGACAGCATAGTGTAAATTGGAATCTTACGTATTTCTGTGTAGGGAATTTTGCGCATTGAAGACTTTTGTAATAGTCAAAATCTCAATAGATTTTTTTAACGTTTATTAGAACTTGCAATCCATGGTGGCCAAGTGTCTGGCATAGCTTGATTTTAATAGAATGAGATCTGGAGTGAATTTTGTGGCATTGTCTGTTTCATAAAAGATGAGACTAGAAGCATTCTTTTTAGTATTTTCCTAAATTGTTGTAAAAAGGAAATAATAAAAAAATCATTACTTTTAAGCAGAAGAAAATGAATGTTTTGCCTACAGCAAGAAACATCATGAGGGTGCTTGTTAAATTATTTGCAGCATCTATAGACAATCAAAACACACTACAGCTTTCCACACAGTGTTTATTCTGGTCATATATTAAAGAAAAATCACTCCAAGAATGAACTAAAATATAGGACAGATTTGTCAGCGTCTCTATGCAAACGTAGGGATACACGATCTCTAGAACAGCTTTCAGAATTGCTTGGTCAAGGGACAAAAATGTTCCTTAGCGCTTTTGTGCTTTCTGCAGGTACGTGTGCTGGTATTGGTTTATGCCAGTGCCACGAACTCCTGAAGTTTTGCATATTTTAATATATCTTAAATTTGACATAAATAAAAACTTTGCGATCATGTTTTTTACTGTCTGCTGCAAAGAAATCTGCCAGAAGTATTTTTGTACACACATCTTAACAGAATTAGCCCCCAAGCCAGTCCTTAGCCTGGCAATATATAGTATAGTTACAGTTTGACTTCATGGACGTCTGCTCTGTTCCGTGGGAAATAGAGTGCCATGACTTGGGGTGAGGCAGGACAACCAGACAGAAGAGAGCAGCTGGAGCACTCTGCTTCTGCAAAGCAGTGCTTGATATTTGCCCTCACTCCCTCCATCTCCCTTGCCCTGAGGGATGGGCTGAGCTCTGCCTGCAGGCAGGGAATGGTGTCGCTTTGTGGGCAGGGTACAAAACTTGCCCGGCCTTCGCTGCTGCACGGCACTGCGGCTTCGCCTCACCTTTGGGGACAAGCTGTGTTTCACACAGAGCTGCACACGTTGCCAGAGCTGATACAAGACTGTGAAATACCTTTACTGGGCTTAAAAGGGGTAATATGAAATATAGCTTTGACAATCTGCCTTGCTTGAGTGAGAAATTCTGTTTAATTCATTTGTGCTTTTGATTTTAGTAGAAGGGAATATTATTGTTTAAGCTGTTGAACCACTTCCTTTGTTAGCAGCACCAACAAGTAAACTGCCTGCCTTTGAATTTCAGCCTGAGGAAATCCATCCATGCCCTCCAAGAGCTGCCAAGGAGGGAGTGCAGGGTGGTAGTCTGCCTTCTCTTGTGATAATGCCTTGGAAAAAAAGATGCCAGGAGGAGAGCTGCACAGAGGGTTAGGAGGAAGGGAGGTGTTTTATTCCCTGGTAGGGAGCTCTGGGGAGGCAGGCACTGCTCTTAAAGCACTTTCCTCCTTCCACCGTGCTAGCAAGGGCTGCAGGTGAAATAAGGGGCATCATCTGGGACTCCTAGTCAGCAGAAAGGCTTTGAATAGAAAAGGATATATGCTGTGTATGAAGGTTTTCTAACATCTTTTTGGTTGTTATCATTTCTGTTAAAGGCTTCCAGCCTGGATTTTGCTCATTACTAGGTTTTTTTTGCTTTTTGTTTTTCTTTCCAAAACCTTGCTACTTTCATTTGCCCAGGACAAGAGGTCAAATTTTAATCTGATCTGTAGTATCTCTGGTTTTCATGGCATAAAACTGCTTTCAAAATATTGGTATAAAACTGCAGGACTGTCTGTCCCATTTGAAAAATGTATCTGCTGGGCTATCTGTCGAATCCTTTCTACAGGATTTTCTTCTGTAGAAAATCATTATTTCTTCAAATGACGTTGGGGGAATGCTGGGTTTGACAGAGCCAAGTACACGGCCCTGCCTCGTTGGTAAAAAGCACCTTGAGAAAGGAAATTGATCAAGGGGAAAGAAAAAAAGTCTTAAAAATGTCTTTTTTATATTTCTTCTAAGCCTGCCTTCATCTTCCCTTCCTCTGTGCGTTCATCATTTGCTCATTTTAGGAAGGCTCTTGTTCTTCCCTGCACAATCTGAATAAAAACTATTGTTCTTGGAAATGATAAATGTACCTCTTTCATCTAGAGTGAGGATTGGAAAATTGTAATGCACAATATAAGCTATAAAATATTAATTCACAAGAAATAAGCAGTGTGTTCCCTTGTAAGATTGAGAGATTACTATCGGGCTGAAAATCTTGCAGAATAACCAAGGCTTATTTGGGAAGGAAAAGTAGTTGAAAGGACTTTCAGAATGTGCGTTCTGGTTGCTGTCTCAACTCTTCACGTGACAGATACTTGGAAATGCATTTAGTTTTATAGATGAAATGTATTGATTAGTGAAGACTTGCCACTAAGGCCTGGACAAGACATCATTCAAAAATGATGCTACAGGCTTTCTCCTTCAATGCATTGGCTAGATAAGAAGCAAAACATATAAAAATGTTACAAAAATTACAAATGATTGTACTTGACAGTAATGAGAAGCGTTATTTAAGAAAAATGTGTGGGTAGAAATCAGTCATTAACGGCTATTATGTTTAGTAAATAGCAAGATCATCTCTGGGCTAGCTCTTCATAATCTTATTGTTCCTCATGATCATTCTTGGCCCAGAAAGCCAACCGTATCCTGGGCTGCGTCAAAAGAAGCGTGACCAGCAGGTCGAGGGAGGTCATTCTCCCCCTCTACTCACTCTCGTGAGCCCCCACCTGGAGCACTGCGTTCAGCTCTGGGGCCCCCACCATAAGAAGGACACGGACCTTATGGTCCAAGTCCAGAGGAGGGCCATGAAGATGATCAGAGGGCTGGAGCACCTCTCCTATGAGGACAGGCTGAGAGAGTTGGGGTTGTTCAGCCTGGAGAAGAGAAGGCTCTGGGGAGACCTTATAGCAGCCTTCCAGTGCCTGAAGGGGGCCCACAAGAAAGCTGGAGAGGGACTTTTTACAAGGGCTCATAGTGATAGAACAAGGGGTGATGGCTTTAAACTGAAAGAGGGTAGATTTAGATTATGTATAAGGAAGAAATTCTTCACTCTGAGGGTGGTGAGGCACTGGCACAGGTTGCCCAGAGAAGCTGTGGGTGCCCCATCCCTGGCAGTGTTCAAGGCCCGGCTGGATGGGGCTTTGAGCAACCTGGTCTAGTGGAAGGTGTCCCTGTCCATGGCGGGGGGGTTGGAACCAGATGATCTTTAAGGTCCCTTCCAACCCACACCAGTTTATGATTCTATACAGAACCGAAGTAGCAAGGCACACAGAATATTGCCTTTTTAAGTGTCTGCTTCTTATCTGAGGTTGGATACTGATGAATATTTCTGAGAATCCCAAGCAAGTTTGTAAAAGCAAATTGCTGAATCTGAGGCTTTTCTTGAAAATGTGGGGCAGGCTCAGGTGATTGAGGTGTTTCTGCAAGTCGTCTGCAATGTATAAGAAAGGTTAAGGCTGTCGAATAGGTAAATAACTAATTATTTTTTCTGTTTTCTACCAAGTTAAAAATAAAATCTTGCAGTTTGTTACCAAATCAATTTTGCTTTTTAAATATTTTTATTGTTAGGGTTTTTTAAAAATGATTGTGACGTTGGACATGTAAAGATGATGTAGGTAAGATGCAGTAACAAAGTAATTTGAAAAGAGTATAATGAAATGTTTTGTGATTTTTGTAAAAGAATTTGTGTAAGTGTAAACACTTAGAAAAAACTGAGGTGAACTTGCAAAGTGTTTTGAAGTAACTTCATTACCGCCCTCACAAAACAAAATGAACCTCCTTCTTCAGGGGGTTACAGGGATGAAAGTTTATCCATCTTTAAGACAACAAACAACTAAGGAAACATTTCAGGTTATGAACTGACCATGTAATTGATCAGGTCGATTATAGTTTGCTCTGTCTTTTTTTCCCTCTGAAGAATTACTTGCTGGAAACAGTAAAGCGAAGGATATTAGATTAAAATGAACGTAGCTCTGATACAGCATGATGTGGTGGTGGTGACTTCAGGCAGCAAGGATGTATCCCGGAGTTAGGGTTTGGCTCCAGTTTGTGGTCTAGTGCAGTGCTGTTGGTAGCGGGTTGGTCCTCAGGTTAGCCGTTATTCGGTCTTCTGCAGGTCATTTCTGTCCAGAGGCGGAACCAGTGATGATGCTGTTAATTTAAAAAGATGAACTGGCGTAAGTGCAGGAATACACGTCCTCTCCTCCGAAACTGATAACTGGACGTCTGTATCCACATTCAGCCCTAGAGGGTCTAACTTACAGGCAGTAAATCTGGTCCTGCTGCAGTTAAGATATTTCAGATGTTTTTCTAGAAGGAGTTTAATTTCCTTCAACTTTCCCACACGTTACATTCTCTCAGTATTATCTTTTCTGTATTTTTACCTAAGTAATTGTGTTGGGCTTGATTCATTACACTATAGCTTTAGCTTTCGAGTGGTGAAATGCAGTTGAGTTCGGTGAAATTACAGGGAAGTGAAACAAATCCTGCAGTAATACGCTTAGGTATGTTGATCAAAAATGATATGAGTCAGAGAAGCACAAGGATTTTGGAGGGTAATTATAAATATTACAAAGCAGAAGCCTTGGATGCTAAGGTTTCTCAGTGAACTTCAGTACTAACCTCGTTCTTGCTTTTGACATGTTTCATCTTTTTTGCTCAGCCTACTGCATCTGAATAATGAAATAGTGACTCTGACACTGAAGCGCTGATTTACTCTTCTCAACATTTCACACGTTTTCCTCAATTTTGCATCTGTTTTCTTGCTGGCAGCAACCTCTTCCATCAAAACTGTCAGTGTTTTTTAGAGCTCTGAATTTAAGAAAAAATAGGGGAAAAAACCTCCAAAACCTCTGAAGTGAATTTCTTTACTTCAGAAGCACTTCATATGGTAGTTTTCTATCAAGAAGATATACGGTAGAGGTAGTTGAAAAAGAAAAATGGCAATTTGGAAGATCACTGGATAACGATACTTGCTGCCTGCTCTCAGCAAGGTGTCAGTATTGCCAGCTACAAAGCTTCTGGGAAGGAACCATTATGCTGTTTATGTTACAAGAGGACAAAAAGTGGGGAAGGGTTAGGGTTGAAAAGGGGACGAAGCTAAGTTCCACTTCTAAAACGTCCCTGTCAGCAAGCTGATCCAGGAGAGAGAGCATGAGCTAATAGTGCTGCGAAAGATGTGCTTAGTTCTCTCTAGGATAAAATAATACGCTGTACTGTGCTAAAAGGTTATTGTTCTTTTGATTGCTATAAAGAACATATTCTAAGTAGGGCGTTTTAAACACAGACTGTAGCCAGGGCAGGTGTTTATGTCTGAGTTGTAGTTCTCGCATGCAACCGCACAGAAGACCCCAGGAGAACATGCTGATTAACGGAGGAGAGCATGCCTGATACCGGGGAACCATGTAAAAAACTCCTCCGTTTCAGTAACTCTGCAACTTTTTTAAGATTCTATTAAACTGTGAAAGTATGCCAGATGGAAATAAGAAACAGGAAGGATATTTGGGAAAGTCGTAATAGCTATGAATATCAAGGAGAATTTATGAAATATATGTAATTTGAATTTTATAACCTATAAATCCTTAATGATAATATTGTTCTATGCTTCTCAATTTAATAATCTACTATAAATTTTACAGTTCATTACAATAGAAACTAATTATTCTGTTCCCACATTTGTCTTCAAGTAGAAGATGTGGGAAAATGAAAGCAAGCAGACACTTTAGTGACATAAATTTAGAATATTTAAGTTTTAAGAAGAAACTTTCAGGATGTTACAGTACACTTCAGTGGGTGTTCTTTTCAATTTCAGTATGCTTCTTACTGTTTTTAAATGATAACTTTAAAAAAGCATGAAGTAGAACTTCAAGAACAATTTCCAAATATCTCAATTCAGGAAGTAATAATAGTAATAATATTCTTGCTTGCTTGCTAATTTGTAATTTGTAAGTGGAGACACCAAAGAATTCTTTGGGAAGAGAGAAAAAGGGTGACTGGAGCTGCGGGGGAGACATGGGTTATGGAAACTGGATATACATTTCTCCAGTTTTACGAATTACGAACCGGTTTCGTAATTCGGCATGTCAGGCGAGTATTAGGGAACTGGTTCACAACCATTCATTTGCAAACTGTATTAAAAAGTTTTGACTTGTGATGAGACGTCCGATTCTTCAATCCCGTAGTATTTTCAGATCACAGATGATGGCAGCTGTTGTAATAGAAAATGAAATAAGTAAATTGCCTGGAAATGTCACTGTAGTGTCCAGCATGAAATAGCAGGAGAGGTGAGTGGCATTTTTTGGAATGTCCGTTTTCATTAGTACGTATAAATTTGCTGTTGCTGAAGCTGGTCCTAATCGTATTGTTTCCTAGTCATCATTTCAAAGTTAGGCAGAAAAGATTCACGATTCACGCATTCTTAAATATGCATTGGTGTGGATATGTAATATTTTCTGGTTCTGTATTTTTAGGTTGTGCTTATTTTATTTGCAGCTTGCAGCTTAGCGTTGGAAATTTGTTTTTTATGACCTCTGAGATTTTAAAGTAATCATTTTCTCAGTGTAAGGTGGGTTGCCAAGTACACCTTGAATATATATTAATAAATTTGATATAGCTTCCTTTCTACATTCATAATCAAGAAGCAAATTTTCCTTACCACAACAAGCAAGATTTTGGTGATCTCCTAGAAATTACATTCTTCCTAAAGAAACTAGAGACAATTGGAGATAAAAACATACTTTTCTAAATGTGAGACTTTGTAACTCTGATAAATTATTGTTGAGATCCACATTAAAAAAGAAAAGAAGACTCATATTAAAAAAAGCTTCTAAAGTAGTATTGAAACCTAGGATGTAAAAGACCTATCATGAACTGTGTGCACGCAAAATCTCCGGCTGTTGTTATGTTTCAAGATGCAGAAAATGGAAAACAATAAACCAGGCAGAAGAGAGAGAGGACTTGTACTTCCTAATTATTATTTGTTGCTTCAGAGAATGACACTAAGTTTTCTGGAATAAAAAGGAAAGATTCTTACTTCTTTCAAATGTGAACTTCACTCAGCTGTTTCAGGGCAGAGTTAGCCATGCTACCTCAAGCCCCATTTTGTGTCTCTGTACACGCAGCATATTCACACGCACCGTTGTGCTGTTTCACTTCGTCCTGGAATGGCCAGGGAGGATCAAATAAGGTTAGTAACAAGGTCATGTCCTCAGGCAACATTAGATACTGCCCAGAATTTTTCATAGTAAACTACCGTCATGTAAAACTGAACATTATTATTCTGTGTATCCTCACTTCCACTGCAAAGGCTGTCTTTTATTCAAAGCTTTTTCTTTTTCTTTTTTTTTTTTTTTTAATTTGTGTGCCGTACACAACATTTCAGACATTCTGTGTAAAGATGAAGACCAGTATCTCATAAAATGAGCCTACCGTGTCCTCTGCCCAAGGAATCAGGAGAGCTGTAGTGCTGACAACTGGCACAGTATTAGAGAGAAATCCTAAAATGCCAGGAAGACATTTCCACTGACAGATGAATCTTCCACTGCAGGTTTTGGGACCCCCTTTGCTTTCAACAAGCACCAAGCCATGGGATCTCAGTAGCCCATCCAGTTGAAAGACATTAGTCTCTATTTTATCCTCGTGTCATTGTATTACTTGGCTGTCAAAGGATACTGGGTGGCCACTGAAGTTATTTATAGCATGTAGAAGGTGAAAGAACCTTGTGTATTTTATGCTTTCTATATCATATGTTGCAGAGAATCTCCAAATTCAGAGTTGAAAATGTATCTGTTAAACTTTTTAGAAATCAAATCTTTTGGACTGTTTAGCCATTATCAGCTTTAGTGCCAGCAAATTTGTTCCCCTTGGTGATTTTAATATTCATAAAATTAACATTAATGACTCCATACCCAGTGAATTTCTATCACTGTTTAGATTCATTACGTCTTCTCTAACATATTCGGCGCCTTAGTCATTTTCTCAGTCTCGTTGATATGGTGTAACATTTTTCCAGTAAATTGAATAGCTACCTAATCCCTCTTTGATCATTTTATAGTAAACTGTGAAGTTTATTTCCAGAAAACAGATTGTTAACTGTGAAAATCTGTAAATTATTTATCTTCTAGAAACTATTTTAATGCTGATTTAGTTGTCAAGTATATTTTTATATGACGGTTTTAATTAAGTTTTCAAAAGGTTGCCAAGCATATGCCCCTACCTCACATACATTTTGAACTAAAAATATGATGGTTAGTTTGTTCCTGATTTTTTTTCTGGAGTCGTAATGCTTTTTATTGACTTCTTATTCCACTCGTGGTTGCAAGGGCTCCTTCCTCATCCAATTACATTTGACCCTGGCAAACAATGGTGAAGGTGGGACGAAAAAGCAATCGGAGCCAAAATGTACAGAGTAGTTATTTCTCTGTATGTGGGGCTGAGAAAAGATGAGTGCGCTGCAGTGAAGGGTTGATTAGAAGAATATGCTGCAGAGGTACTGCAGAACGTTAAAGTGGGATTCTTTCTGTAAAGAGACTACTTGGCTCAGCAAGAGTGAGCTTTGTATTCTTAAAACTTCTAGTCGGGAAATTACCACTTTATTCCAGAGCTGGAAGATTTTTTCCCTTAAAAAGCAGAAAGTAAAGGAAGATGGCATATGATTACATTTTATTAATAGTTTGCATTAACCAGACCTATCCGTGCTGACCATTTCAATGCATCCAAGGCTGCGTACAGTTCTTCCAGCTTTCCTGCTGTTGCAAATATTGTTCCTCTGCGATAGCCTCATGTTTCCTCGTTCCATTAAATTGACTTTGCTGCTTCTTTGTATGGCTGTACAACAGCTCTTCGTACCGGGTCGACTGACGGTTGGTACATGCTAACTTTGAATATACCGTGTCCCATTCAGCAAGGCTGTGCATAGTCAGGTACAATGTATACAGGCATGTCTAGCATTCTGAATGTTCATTTACTGTGATTGATTACCCCACCCCTGCTACCCTAATTTATAGACTGATAGGCTGTAGCTATACTAATAAATCAGAGGCATGGAACAGGCTGTGTTCATAATATCAAGTTTACAGAGCTTCCAGAACAGATTCAAAAAAGTCAGAATATCTACTGGGAATAGTCCATGGTCTGAGCTAAATTCTGATATAGGATTTATTTATAACTCTACTGGAACTATTTTAGCAATTTCATAGTATAGGCAATTGAATTTCAGTCCCAGTAATTGTTTATTCCTTTGTGCTGTTAAAGTTAATACTGTATGTGTGGCCATTGGGTCTACGCGTGTGGAACCTTTTCGGTGGCAGCCATTCCCAGGAGTGTAGTGTTTTTATACGTGTGTCCAAGAGCACAGCGGTTGCATGGATAGCAGATGGGATAAAATTGACTGAAAGGCTACAAGAAGTTAAATAACTCTTACAGGTTCTGAAAATCTTGTTGTTGATGTTACTCTAAAAAAGTTTAAAATACTTCAGTGAATCCTACAATTATAATTTAATAGAATTATGGACATATTTAGAGAATTGTTGAGACACTAGTGCATACTCTGTTACTGCAAGCTTGTTTGCCGTGGCAGGAATCTCAGCTTTACCTATGGTACAGCCTGGCTCTTCTCTCAGAACGTTGTCTCCTTTGCCTTACTTGAGAACCCCTTGCCTCGGCATCTTCAAGTCCTTCTCACAGTGAAATGCATTGGGCAAGATTGTACGTCGCAAAAAGAATTAAAAAATAACGCTAAATGACTGGAAATTTTTCTTATTATCTGTTTTTATTTTGAAAAATACTTTAACAACAGCAAAAATTAAGATCAGGTGAAAAACGGCATTCTAATATCTCCACTCAAAACAAGATAGCAAATATTCAGTACCGCTTCTGCCAGCAATGAAGATGTTGTCATTCTTCGTTACAGGATATCAGGATATCTTTTAAGCAATTTTCTGGAAAACTTCCGATGTGCTGACATTTTCTGTGTTAAAGTGATATACTGGAACAATTGCCTGTGGGTGTATATAGCAATATATTTCTTGCAGTCCTGTTCTGGTTTCATCTTCTAATATGGCTGGAACAGATAGTGCTTTTCTTTTTTTCTCGACTCTCAGCCATCCTATCCAGGCCTTGTGTGCAGTGTCATTCACCGATGAGTATGCTCTGCATGCTGGTATGTATATGTGTTCACCCAACACTGCGGATGAAGGCGTCTTGGCTATTTATAACTAAAAGCAATTATTTTTACTCTGAATTTGTAACAGCTCCAGCTGCGATTGTTTAGATAATATATAATGTTCAGTCTTCTCTTGTACCATCTTCCATTAAAAGCTTCATGCCTTCTGAGGGAGGAGAATCTTCATTAATGTTTGGTAAAGCAGGCTGGAAAATGCAAGCTAAGTCCCAAATACCTATGGCATGGTACCCTTTCTAAGTATTAATAAATCTGAAACGTGTTCTCTTGGAACAGAAGCCACTACTGGCTGCCGCAGTCCCATCTGCTGAACTGCACTTTTAATACAGTTTGTTTGGTTGTCCTTACTTCTTATACACAAGCATGTAAATTCTTCGTTACTGGATGTCTTGTTGCACTTCATGGTGTTACTTTCACCAAGCCCCCTTCTACCAGCGTTCGTTTGTGTGGTCGTGTATTAACTCCAGATATTATCTGTCCTGCCGCTTGTTCTGGATCGTTCTTGAAATATTGTACCCTAACGCTCGGCTTTGACATTTAGTTCTCTGTTGAATGCTTTTAGAGGTGGTCTAAACTTTTATTGAGGTTAACAAACTCCCTAAGAGGAGGCAGGCTTTACTGCCACAAACAATTAAATAAACAGCCAGTGAGATCTGTCAGTTCATCTTCTTTCGGCTAACAGCATGATAAGATTCTGGTTTTGCTGCTGCTGTTAGGTACTGAATAGCCAAGAAAAAGGTAGAATATCGTGGACCAGAAGTCTGCATTCATTAGGCTGGAGGATGTATCACAGTAATACCCAGTATCAGTATCACTAAGTCCTTGGATCAAGCAATTTCAAAGACTGAGATTGTGTTGCGAGAGCAGTAAGGGATATAGGCAGGCCTATTTTGTAATACCTTGGCATTAAGATTTTAACTATGCTTGTTATTTGTGAATATGCTGAGAAGATGATTAATTGATAGATTAAAAAGAACTCTTTGATCTTGAAATATTTAATGCCTGCTGTCCATGGAGATGGATATTAAAACAACTAACTCCTGTAAAAGTTCACATAACAGCAGTCTTGTCTTATCTTTACAAAGGTCCTTTCATTAGCTGGAGCAGAGTGAAATTTTACTGTTGTAATTCAGAGCCCAAAGACCCTCAGAGGTCGTAACAAGTAGCAAAGCAATATTATGCTACAGGCAGGCTTCAGTTGTCTGCTCACCCCACTTAAACCCTAGCACAGACAGAAAAACGGATTGAAAGAGATTAACTCAGCAGTGAGAGCTGTCTCTACGCAGGGAAGACGTGTAATGCGCACCAGTTTAAGTACAGCCAGAGAGACCTGGATTTTCAGAGCAATCTGCCAAAATTACGGTTGTGAGTTCTGGTTTTAATACAGGTAGCAGTCAGCTCTCTTACAGGTAGAAAATCACTACCCGGTTGCCTGTGTGTGGCTCAACTTTGAACAGAAAAGACTCTGCTACTGTAAATGCAGCTGGATTCAGTGGTCTGGCAGCAGAGCTACGGCAAATCTAGTTGTACTAATGTGAATTAGCATGGGGAATTGGGGTCTGTGTTTCATTCGTAGTTCACACAAGTTGCCAGTCAGAGTAACTTTGTGCTGAAATACCAGATAGTGCTGAAAGAGAGAAGGTGCTGTCACGTATTTCATTTTCCGCTACGGGATGGTAACATCTGGCCAAGTGATAATGAACAGCTGGGGGAAGTACAGCTTTACATTGCCACAGCTGTTTGCTTCGCGCGCGCGAGTCGGAGCCTTCAGTCTCCTACCATCCTATAACCTCGTGACTTCACTAGAAGGAGATTTGGGATTTCTACTTGACTTTTTCCTAGGCTCCCTGTTGCCAGCAGGAACTTCACTTGCTTTTATTATCAGAATGGTGTAATCAAAATAAGGGGTTTGTACTGCTCTGCTAGAATCCTGAGATACTACGTTAAATTTTAATGGATTGAGGGGGCATGTGCGTGTGTGTCTCTGTTAAAACACAAATGTGCTCTTTAAACAGAGAACTTACGTAGCTCTGCATATAAATCTTACTTGTCTTTGGAACATTTGTGAACACACACAAAAATCCACTAAAGAAAGGTAAGGCCAGCGAAGCATTTTTCCGGATTAATATCAAATTTAAACTTTAGTCCCTTCCTGTAATGGCAAGGCATATTTGGCATTTGTGGGTTCATCTGCAGGCACATCACTTGATCAGGCTGCTTCCACTGGAGGAGCTTCTGGCGTATCTGGCAGCTCAGTCACTGACATTTTCGTGAGAACTGTAATGCTCCCTCTTAGAGCTCTTCATAGAGAGATCCGGCTGAGACGTGAGAGCTAATGACTGGTGATAGACAGGAAGCTAGATCAGATGAGGCGATAGTCTTTTCTGACCTTAAAATCTTGCGATAAAAATAACAACAATAAATCAAACTACCTCGAAGTTTCAATCCTGAATATTATAAAAGGATAAAATTTACGTTGCCTGCCACTTGCTACACTGCTGTTAAGTTTTAAAAGCTTACTTTGATAATTCATAATATGCAAAGGATTGCAGTACAGTCTTATAGGTTATGAAGAAAACGTAAAACTTTTCTGAATCCTAGACTTTAACTGCATAGCCTATGCCACTGCAGTTTTGAAGTGCTGGGTATTATTTTGATCACCTTTTTATATAAAGTCTTGTAAGTCAGTACTTAAAAATAACTTTTGCTTAGAATACAAAATTAACTGCCGTGGCTGAGCGTTCATGTACGCTGATGTTATTTCTTCATCATGGAAGTGATCAGTGGGGTGACGGACTACATAACCAGGACATTAATTTTCTATCATAACATTTAAATCAGGTGAGAATTCTTAAATACATTTTCAAATATTAAAACTAAGTTGTGAAATAAAAAGATACTTTTCCTGCATTTACTTTACTTTACTTACTGCATTACTGCTTTTTCCTGAGCATAAGATATAGGATCTTCTGTTTGCTTTTCGTGTTGCTATCAATGACTTATTCTTTATTTTTTCCTTCTCCTTGCTTAACTTTGTGCTCCGTATTGCAGATTCAGCAGAGATGGGCAACTGGGACTTAAAGTTGAAATAGACTTTTCAGAAAGCAGTCATTATTTAGTTTTTTAACACCGAACCTTCCTGTCATATTGATCTATAGCTCACTGATTGATTGAAATGGAGCACAGGCCTCCTACACCAAGAAGCTGAGCTGTTGCTAGCATGCTTTGGGCACAACCAGGTCCTGTTCAGGAAAGCCCTTGTCGGGTAAGCTGGGATGAGTTATCACATGCATTCGTTGAATATTCCCAGAAGAAAGATGAAATTTTTGCCCCAGTGAAGTCAGTAGGAGTTTTGAAATTAACTTCAGTGGAGTTATGCGTTCGTATAGGCTTTCCATTTCCAAAATCCTTGGCGTTCAGTGTCCTCATCCTGTTCCTCTAATATAAAGATGAAATATCCAGGCTTATATGAGCCAGAAAATAAAGTTTTTAGCTGCCCAGAAGATCATTTTTAGTAATCAGGATCTCCTTAGCATTTATTTGGGACTAAGTCATCTTCTGGTTTACGAGATTAAATTTAGTTTGTCACATCTTCCACATAGGAGCATCTCCTTGCTGGACTGGCCAGCAGAAGATCAGAATACAGCGGACTTCAAAATGCCAAGACTTGGACTTCATAGTCAAAGAGCATAAACCCAGGACAGGTAAAGATATTTCCAGACTAATGTTATGAAGATTTTGTTTTTCATGGATTCCCAGGCATTCCAAGGATCTTTTTAGAAGCACGTTCATAATCAATGTAAATTGACAAAAACTGGACTTAATGTAATGAACATTCCTTTCTGGCAGAAACAGAAGCTATCTATTTGTATAGTATCAATCTTGCCTGTACTGACTGAAGAAGCTATTTGGGTTTTCTGTAGGGTTTACTGGGCAAATACATCAATACCCACAGGTTAAAATTGGGAACAGGACTTGGAAGAAGGCAAAATACAAACTATGTAGTTCTAGTAGTTGTGTATGGTGCGTAGAAAGGTGCGTAAATACATCTGTGTACACCCGTACATGTACAGTGTACATCCCTGCCTCCTGTATTGAGCTTTGGAAGATGCGGACGCACCATCTCCTCAGTGCACGTGTGACGTGCTAAGCATGAGTTGGGTAGTACGTGGTAGTATGGTGCTAGTCACAAAGTACGATTTGAAGAAAATCTATTAATTTGGTTTTCAATTAATTCCAAGGTGTATGCACAGAGAGTGGATATCTTAGGATTCGTATTTCACACCTTGACAGGCTTTTCCATTGTATCAAGGAAGCATTGCAAACGGGCTATATAATCCGCATTGCTGTGATATTATTGTGCCTATACAGAGAAAAGCCGCTGAGCAAGGTGAAGCAATGTATTCTGGGGTCTGTGGTTCCCCTGTGTGGCTTTATCATGATTCCTCTCAAATACTATGTTTTATGCTGCTATTTTCTGATATGTGAGAGATTGTTATCCGGGTAAAATCAGCCCGTGTCCCCTTAAGGGTGAAGGAGAGGGCAAGTGTGTTAGCTTAAAAGATGTGCAGTGTCAATGCAAGCATGAAAGGCAAAGTCAGTAGCTGCTAATCAGTTGTGAAGTGTAAAACTCAATGCATGAGAATAGTAATGAAGTATTATTTACCAAAATATTAGAAATACAGTTTAATTCTTTCTGTCACCTTGGTTTAGAACCTAATGAACGTATGCCAAGACGGAATGGCAATTCTCCAGAAACCCGTCCTGTGATGTCTTCACCCTCAAGTCTTTCATATTTATTATCTCCAAGGTCCAGACTGGTGTCTACGTCAGGCAGAGCCAAGCGAAAGTACAAAGACTTCCTCTGTTGTTTTCTGAAAATTGCTGTGGCCTCTGCAATGTGTTGCTGGCTCCTTCCCTTCCACTCGCACTCTCAGTTCCTTCGTCAGCGCTCTGCAGCCACGTCCCCTCTTCGGTCAGAGGAAGATATGATAACGAGGAGACAGATGGGGTCCTCTTCCTGAACTCTGATCTCTCTCTCTTTCATTGGTGACAGGTGCTGGAATGAATTCTGTGCTAATGGGAACTCCTGAACTACTGGGGTAAAATTTAAATACCTGGCAGAGGAAAATTATCGTATGGTTGAAGTACCAGACTTTGGTTCGGGAGCTCTTCTGAAGACTTTTGTTTGATTTGTGGCATGACACTTAATCTTCTGTACTTCATCCATAAAGTGTGGATAATATTGCCTTCTTTTCTTACTCCAAGAGAGGGTGATGATTCACACAGGCGAGAAAGGAAAAGGCATCCAAAATTATTGCTTGAATTTTAAAAGGCTCACATTAATGCACTGTGCAGAGGATCTGGAGCACATATTAAATGAATTATTATTGTTTTCACTTCCTATGAGCCGTCATTTCTTTGCAGCCCTTGAACAGCCCAAGTTTCTGATACAAGGTTTACTCTGAGCAAACTCCTTCCCTCTCAAAATTGCTTTTATTTCAGATTGAAGGAGAGAAAGGGGAATAAATGAATAAGGAACTAATAAAAGATCAACATGAGAGGGAAGGCAGGAACCATTCTCTTTATCTCAGCCATTTTGAGTAATTTTTAGTCCCATCTTGAAGCAGAGAGCAGGGGACAGCATTATTTAAAGGGATGCAAATGAAACAGGGAATCAGGTGGCCCACTTATACCTCCATAACCCAGGAAACCCAGTGTTTTAGCACAGATCTCCATCTCTCTCTGCTGCAGCATTGCATCACTCTCATAAACTAAGAATTATCTGCTGTTTACCTATGAACTCCTATCTTCTTTCCTTGTCAGCCAGGTGAGGCGGAGGTCTGGAAGAAGAGAAGGTGGCATTCGGAGTGCAGGGGGGTGTCAGCGCAGGCTGAAGACCCAGACCTACCTGCCTCTAAGGGAGGTGAGCACAAGAGAAACAGGTTTTGCAGATGGCTGCTTTCCTCGCTCTTGCAAAAGGGTGACTTCACAAACTCCACTGGGAAGTCCCTCACAAAAACCAGCTTATTTCTTCGCATAAAAAGTATGCTGTCTTCCTCCTTCCACCCCCAATTTCCCCAGAAATGCCTTTTTTCTTAGAATTTCTTAATCCATTTCATCCAAATATTTTCATCCAATTTCCTTTAACATCAAACCTGCTGTCTTATGTCTCAATATTTTAGGATGTTGGGACTGAATTGTTTGTATACTCTTGGATATTGAAATCACTTTTCTTTCTTTTATGATAACCCTTCCATTATAATTTTCTTTCAACTACTCTCTTAAAAAAACGTGCACTTCGGTGCTGAGATGACTTGCTAAATGTCATAAAATTATTTGTGAATTTCTAGTGGATGTTCTTGAGAATAAAAGGGCAAGAAGGGTCAGAAGAATGCTGATAATACATGAGTCGGCTATGTAAGGCTCTTATAACAGGAAACTTGGAATTCAGTCAAAAATAGATTGCAGATAATACTCTTATTACATGAAGTACAAAGTTAAAAAGGGGTTACTGCTCTTGTAATTAGCTTACTTGTGAAATTTAGGAGTATTACAAACCCTGAACAGTTTGTCACAGATGTGACATTTAGAATTGGTACATTTAGAATAAAATTCTCTAAAAACCATGATGGAAGTTTTTATTTTGTGTCCCCTCCTGTCTGATACTGGATGGAAACGTGCAGATAGTTTTTCTCTTTAAAAGTTTTGCCTCTGGTCATCATTCAAGGACCTTTGAAACCTTACGTGTAACAGAAAGACCAGATTAACCAAGAACGCAATTAGGAAAATCAAACTTTGCTTATTATAAAAATGAGACTTTTTTCAGTTCTGTGATGTATTTTCTTAGCGTATGCTTTCATGCAGTTGTTCTGCTTTGTGCAAAATGCGGGTGCTAGGTGAGGTCACCACAAGGTGCACAAGCAGCAGGCGGTATTTTCTCCTTTGTTACATCCTCCCTGTATGTGAGTTAGGAATGATATAGCATTTGGAAATGATACGTTAATGAAAGGAGATGATCTTCTACTGCTAGATCACAGGCTTTAGCCAAGGACTGTGCAGCTCACTTGTGAGATAGCTCTGTAGTATCACAGATGGATAAAGAAGGATGCAAAATGGCCTTTGCGTGATTATGTGGATAGGAGGGAGCAGATGACTCCGTTTTCTCTTACCGTGCCTGTGTTTAGCTAAGGACTGTGCGTGGTAGCTGTTTCCTTCTCACCTTAGCTTCTTAACAGAGTCCCTCTTTCCTCTATATTGCTGTTTTTTTGGTAACACGAGGAACTCTCCTGATCTGTGCAGAGTTTAGCTGCAACATAAGCTTACTAAAGCCAGAAAAATGGGAGAGTTTTTCTCCTTTTTAAAGAACTTTTGTATTATGGCTCTTGTCCTTGCTACTGTAAGTCTGTGCAGTGTCACGTAACACTTCATCTAATAACTCTTCATCAACCTTGTACACGCCAATTCATTTTTAACTGCAAGCAAACCTTGTATCAACAATGAAGAGGACCACTTCTGCATATCCTTTAGCTCAACGGGAGAGTATACAAGAGAATAAATACATCTTGGGTATATAAATGTTTTCTTTCTTTTGGCAACAGGTTTGCTAGAAAATTGCAGCATTCTGCTATGGATTACAAAACTTCTCCCCAGAGGCGTATTTTAGAAGTGATGCTTGGGCAAAATACATTTATGGGGGAGGGGGCTTCTTCTTTGAGTACAAGCTTTCTGGTTTTTTCAGTACCTGCGTTATTCAGTGCTGAGTGCATTACTTCTTACCGTGATCCAAATAGATACGCTGCTAGGAAGCTTTTATGTTACAGTGTTCAAAGAAAAGGTCGCTTTGCATTGCATGTTTCTTGCCCTAATTTTAATTAAAAATTCACACAAGATTTTCTTTTCTCTTATTTGTTCAGCTTTAGGCATTTGTTTGTTGTATGGAAGGGAGAACTTGAGGGATTTCAGATATCCTCTCTTCTCAGAACAGCTTTTAAATCACCCTGTAAGCTCACTAGTGTTTCATGCTTTCTGATGGCAATAGCTTCAGTTTTGTAGATAGATTCTTTTTGTTTCCCCCAGTTTTCTTCCTGTGGATCTTGGCACTTTGTCTCTTGGTTAGGAACAGTTATCAGGCTCATAAAGAGCAGGCAGGAGCTGCGGGAAAGCTGGTTGTGTTGTCAGCTGAAGTAGGCCAAGTGCTCGGAACACACATCCTTGTCCCCAGCTTCCCGGCTCAGCCACTATTGCAGGTGCGAGGTGGAGAGAGGAATAATACCTACCTTCAGCTCGCCTTCTCGCCTGCTTCGCAGGCACAGTAGTGCAGGCCCACCTTGATCAGCTGTTGAGGCTTATCTCCTTAGACTGAACCGGCAGCCTCGCGTCCTGCCAGCCTGGTCGAGGAGGTGGTGGACAGTTGGGGCCATCTTAAAAAGTTGCTGATAAATGTGTCAGTGTTCATCTGGCAGCCCGTGAAAAAGCATCTCTGAATTATTCTAAGAAACGAATCTATTTGAAGTCTGCTCTGTGAACGTATGCTTGTCACGCTCAAGAGCACTGATACACCGCGAGGTCTGTTTCTTGACATAGACGTTGTGAAAAGTCTTTCTGGGAGTCAGACAAAAACTGAAATTGTTACTCTTCATGAAGAACTTCATGGTAGCCGGAGTTGACCTAGCATCCAAAATAGCCATTTTAATTCAATCTAATGAATATTATGCATGGAGACATTTGGATGTAAAGTAAGAATTGAAAGCATTTTATGTCCTTATAAAGTTAAATTTTACATTTGTTCTTAAAACTTGGAAGACTTGTTTGTTTAGTATGGCATTATTAGTTTAAAAAAAGCAAGCTGATATTTAATGATGACTTTTAATGCAATGACAAGCATCCTAGTTTTCAGGCTAATGATAACCAGGAACAGATAAACAGTACAAATAAATGCTGCCTACCTATTAATTTCAATTGCTGGTTTAATGCACAACAGGTTATTGTCACCTCAGTTGTGTCCCTCTTCCTATTCATTTCCTTTTGATGTTGCAATATTCTGATCCGCTATGCTAGCTGTGTCATTAGCCCGAATAATAGTGTATACTGTGTCCCTGTGAAGGGCTGTATCTGTGGTGGGGTTCCAGTAAAAAATGAGAAAAAATATTGCAAAGCATGGTGAGGACAGCCTGTGATATTTTTCCATACCAGAAAAAAAAAACCCTGTGCAAAAATCAAATTAGCCCTCTCCTTAGAGCTTATTTAGCAAAACTCTACTATGCTAAAAGAAATTATTTTTATGAGAAAAATGAATGAAATAATTTTACATGGAAGGATTTTAGCTTTCACATGTTTCACCGATAGTGTTAAAGAATTACACAGGGTTTCAAAACGGTGTAGTTCTAGGTCAGGTTAATCTACCCAGTGTCTCCAGATTTCTGTGTATCGGGTACTGTATTTTACTGGTACTTTCTTTAGGGTAGAACTATGTCCTAAAGAAAGGGATCATCTTGGACAGACTAGCAAGGTTGTCATTCAAGAAGCATACACCTTCTTCCCTGTGCAATTAGGGAACAAGGTCCCTGCTGACCGACTAACCCTGCCAGTTATGCTTCACTGAGGAGTAACTTGTCAACTGTCACTTCTTAGCCTGAAAACTAGAATTCCTGAATGCTCTTTAAGATGAGTAGCTGCTGCAAGGAAATTTGTTCCCTTCAATAAAGAACCTGCTGAAAGTGACAACCACAAGGCTCCTGGGTCTTAGAAGGGTCTTAGGGCTCAAATCCGTCGTCAGGTAGGGCTATTCCTGTCTACTTGGCCCTACAGCAGCCGAATTCAAGTGTACGGTGGTTGTTTGGCTGAGAAATAGCGACAACAAGTTGGGGGATTTTTTTACTGCGATTCATTTATTTGTAAAAGAAAATTAATGTTTTCTCTTTCCTTAAAGAGCGGCAGGAACAAAATAAACAAGCAGCATTCCTCCTCTCACTTCTCTGGAAGGACTCTACACTGGACTCGGAGTCTGCGCTGCTTTAGGAGGCGCAGAGCTATCCTTCCCGCTTCGGTGCGATAGTTTTGCCTCCACTGTGCACCTCTGAAATAACGTTGGAATTACACCTGTTAGCTCCACGCTTCTCTCTGACCACTTCGTCTCAGATGGTAGCACAAGGCATCCTCTTTTGTGATATTACTATACCGAGGAATTTAATCTGAGTGTTTAGTATTCATTTATGTAAATGAGATCAGTTAACATATTTGCTTCCAACTCCCATCGAGGAGGACCATTAACACCTCATTCCTAACAATGTATCGACAAAACTCCGTGCATATCAAGTAGTATATGGAAATTGCCTCCGCTTGCAGGTGAGCCACTAGGCTGTTGTTATTGTTCCTGAATTCTAGTAACCTAACAGAAGAGTGTGCTCTTGCAGAGAGATCTCACCAGAACTATGAGAGAGGGATGTTGTAAAATATGTTGCGTGCATAATATTGTACATGATCAAATCAGTTAGTGCACCTGACTGGAACAGCTGTATTTTGTTCCTTAAAGCATGGACAACTCTGAAGACTCATCTGAAATAGGCTATGATGCTGGATTTTGCACTAGGAAAGGGTTAATGCCTTCAGTGGATGGTTTGACAGCAGAGGATTGACAGTGGCCTGCTAAGGAGTGAGCTTGACGTTCAAGCAAACCACAACTACAAGCAGGTGAAGCTGTAACAAGCAATAATTGCAGGCCAATTACCTTTTTTTTAGCAACTCTCCACCAATGAATGTGAAATAATAAAAAATAAAAAGTTCTTCCCCAACACAGAGACAATCAATAAACTTTTAAGGCAGAAAGTTTGTAGAGCAACTTCTTGAAGTAGTAGTGTGTCTAATGTTTATTGCATTTGCTGGTAAGCTTGGAAGTTTTCTTAATAGGATGGTCAGGAATCAGTCAAACAGAGAAACTATAGCCTGGGAAAAAAAAGTACCCTTTTGTTCTCTTTTATTGGTTTGAATTTTCTCCAAGTGAGTAAGTCAAGCAGAACAGGAAGCCTTGAAAGCATTTGTTCTCTTGCTCATCTAAACTTGGCTGCTCTGCAGTGCTAAAATCCCAAATCAGCAGCTGAAGAGGTGAGATTTAAAAACTGTGGATACAGTTTGAATTAAATCAGTGTTTCAAAAACTGAATTTCAGTGTCTCTGTGTTAGAAATGAGAGAAACTACTTGTACCTAGGTTAAAATAGACAGCCTCATCTTGATGATGTCCCCTTCTTCCTAAGCTTTGGATTTATATTGTATTTTCATTCTTCAAGGATATGGTGCTTTTCAGTTCCCCAGTGTTCTCTAGTATGTTCAGAGTTTTCAAAAGCTGTTGTTTTATTTCTAACAGTCTTCGCTGCCTGGAATAAAAAGAATTTGTTTGGATCCTTTTAAGGAGAGAAAGGGAGAAGGAGAGGGAAGCATTTGTTCCTCTGTGTTTCTTGATGCACAGCATGTGCAGACCACTAGATATGTGTTGCTGTTTTTTTCTCTAGCTTTCTGAGGAGGTGGAGGTGTGCTGGGGGAGCATGTCTTCTTCTGGGGTCCAGTTCAGATCTCTCGTAATGTGCCATGTAGAAGAGGAAAGGCAAAGATATAAAAATGTGAAAACAGCCTTTACCTAAGTTGAGCGGAGTAAGGTACAGACAGAACTTTGCTCTAGACCATGTTAGACTCGGTCATGTCGCATGCTGGGATTTGACCGCCGTCACTCGGTGCAGACGGACGCGCACACTTCATTGCTTTCCAGTCCGAAGCGCACTCTCTCCTGTAACAGGCAGTTCAGTTAAAATTGCCCTGCTGCTTTATATAGCTGTTTTCCAGAATATAATACTGCACTTAAGAATTTTGTTGTTCTCATCAAAATTACATAGATTAACCTAACTTCTGTGAGAAAACATACTGAGGCTGACAGCTTGTTTGCTAATTATGAAATAGAATATTGATAAAAATGTAGAATGGGTTGTCTTTGATTAGTTGGCTTAAATATATGCTATGAACAACATTTAATGCAATGATCAGTCATTTTGTGCTCGACTGAGTCATTTTAAAAGTGAAATAAAACTGACTTTTATGAGAAACAGTCAAACAGGAGATAGCTTGATACGTGCGTTTTAATTGTTGGTGCTGTTCTCTCTTTTTATGAGGTTTCAGAACATTTTGTGGATTTTACAACGATTCACTGGTGTGCTGGGGACGAAGGCTTTGTGTACAAAGAAGAGGAACTGGATAAGAGCCAAAAAGAAAAACAAATGCACATGGTTAAATTTTTAGCCTACATGAAATTCATCATTCTCTCTTCTGCTTATTAACCTCTTCTGCAATCTCGTTTGCATTCAGGAAATGAAATCCCTTACTAGTTAAAGGGCACCGTGCTATGCCGTGTAGTAATATTAAAATACAAGACGTGTAGCTTGGTGGCAGGAAAACAAAATAAAATCCCTCAAACCCAAAGGAATAACTGACTTGTTGTAATAAACGTAGCATGTCCATGACTTGTTTTAAAGTTCTTTAGTGGCAACTGACAAGTCATTTCCTCCTGTCGTCCCTTACCGTTACTTGCATCCTCACTTGAAAAACTTATAACCAGATCTGAAAATATATCTCAGTACCCAAATGCAGTGGGATTCTTAGGAATGAGTGGTAGTCCAGCACCATGATAATAAGTGGTGGTGTTCGGGATGTTTGGGGGATTTTTTAAAGATTAATAATTTTATTTTCATTTTGTAACTAAATATTCTTGACTATATGTATTTTGAGTGGTGTTGCCCACACATTTATTTTTTCAGGAAACCTCCCTAGTATTCTATGTGTGTTTTAAAACATGATCATCACGAGCCTGATATGATTATTTTCAAGGTAATTCTGAAAATATGAAACTTGCTTAAATACAAGAAAAATAGTGAATCCTGTTCTACTTCATGACTAAAACTGTTTGCACTTCATGTAGAAACTCCATAGCATCTTGCAGGTGAATCAAAAAAATAGGTAGAGGTTTGCTAAAACCAAACAAAATGCTTGATCACCTCATTCTGGGGATGTGACTGTTGCTCAGGTGCCTTCCACAATTCTGTCTAGAAACAGACAGAATTGTGGAAGGCATATTTCCAGGCACAACGTGAAGTAGTAATTTATAACCCAAGGAAAAATACTGGGAAACGCACAATGAAGTATTTCATAGCTTCTTGAAGAGGAAGAATTCATTACGTTCTCCTCAATGCTGATTCAGATTATTCCCTTCAAGTAATTATTTGCTCGGAGATGCTTTTGCTTCTTCAAGGGAAGCATGAGAAATATCTCCCTGGGTGCTTCTATTAGTGTTTGTTTAGGGTAGATTCCTATTTGTCTTCCAGATGTCTTCATCTTTGCTGTTCAAGGAGAAGAAATTCAGAGTTTCCTCAGAAACTTTACCTTTGTCGCATCAGAGAATGCTGATTTGATTTTATAAGGTATAGAAGGTAACACAACAATCAGATACACACACTTACGAAATATAAGTATTAGTGTTCGTGCGGGGTTGAGAAAAAAGAGGGAGCACTTACAATGTTAACAGACTAATGTCAAGTATTTATGTTTCCCTCTGAACATGTTTTAATTTTCAAGGACCTGTGGTAGGAATGTAATATCAAAACAGGATGTTTTGCAAAACTAAGTAAACAAAATGCTACAGACATCATAAACATTGCTTGCAAAATGTAACCCGAGTTGGAAAAAAAATTGTCCCTTATCTAATTGACGGAAAGAGAAAAATAAAGAATTCTAGTCTGCCCCTAGCATTATACCAGTCAAATGTAATTCATACTGAAGGCTCTGCATATTCCTTTTATACCTACTATGTGACTTTTCCTTGTACTGTACTATTTTCTTATGAACTGCATTCATACTTCTTTTTTAACTGCTATTTATCTCCAAAATATGTAATATATTTCAAATATATTTCGTGTTTACAGGGAAATGCCAGCGTGGGGTCCTCTGTAGTCCCTGGCTTTTCCTCGTGAAGATAAAATAGGAATTCAAATTAACAGAAATGGTACCAGTTAGTTAAAATAGTTACCTACAATGTTATTACATGGCAAAGGAAGGCTTGGGATGGAACATTTTTTCTCTCTTTCTCATCCTCAGCAATTTGGGATTTGAAATCTGGATGGCTTCATAGCTTTCCTCTTTCGCCATAGGCAAATGAAGCCATTGGAGAGAAAAAAGGAATTACAGTTCCTGCAGTTCTAGTCCAGCTGTTCGGTATCTCCCGCTTGAAGTTCTTCATTCAGTGTCCATTGGTTTACATGTACAGCTAAACTATGTTGGTGTTGTACATCACATCATTTTTTTTAATTTATACTCACATAAATTGAGAACTGTGTATTTGACCATGTTTATCTCTCTTTCTGCGGTCCTTTTTAAGAAACCACATTGGTGAATCAGTTCTGAGAGACGGGGAGCACAAGACCCAAAGCAAGTTTCTGTCTCCACGGCAGGAACTAACCACAACATCACTATGTGCATGAGACAGTTTATTTTAGGAATAGTGTAGTAGCCTATCAGGAATAAATCTCTTTTATCCATAGTTATTCATGTCTAGAAGAAGAGTTTGTTGGGTAAACAAAATGTAAAGGTTTACTGACTTCTCAGAGTATTAGAATTAGTCTTTTTTTTTTTTTTTCCCTCTTTCTTTTTTTTCCTTCAGGTGCTTATGAGAAATTAGGAACTGGCTGTATCCCCATGCTCAACTAGAACACAGCCATTCCTTTCTTCCCTTTTACCAAAAGGTGAAGTGAACTTATACAGGTATTTTCAGGTTTCATGATTAGCTGATATCTGTTGGAGGCAATAATGGAAAGAGCCATTGCACAACCAAGTGCTCGAACACGGGCTGCTGGCAGCAGAGCTCCTGTGCTGGGCACAGCTCCTCCCGGAGCGCGACCAAGGGCAGCCTTCAGGGCACCAGCTCTGCTCTTTCCAGCTTCTCCTCTGGAGCTACGGAATGGCAACATGGAGACGTTCTCCAATTCCTCCTTGTCCCCGTCTTGAGGATACCTGAGAAAGGTAGGAGCAACCACTGCTGAAACAAAACGCTGCAGTTAGGAATGAGCTGTCTGAAGGAATTTTGTTTATTTTTTCTTCTGTCGTGGCGCATAAATGGAAAGGGGTTGGCAGCACTTATCACAGTAGAAAGAGCAACACTGTAAAAATTACAAAAGAGGACTTGACAAACATGTAAAGTGGTTTTTAATTTCAGACACCCTGGAGCATGATGCATTTGAAAGTTTTTAATTGGGAGCTTGAAGTTTGATAGATTTAATTGCAAAAGATAGTTGAAGTCCTGAGCCCAGTGAGTACAAATAAGGATGTATATCATTTTGAAGCTTTCTTTTAATGTTAGAGAGCCACCATGTGCATAATATGTGCCTTGTTTGTATCATCCATGCTGTGACCCCTCCTTCCACAAGTGACCGAGTTAATCTCTAATTTTCATCGTCTATATTTTTGTATCTTGGGAGCTATAAAATGCACATATTAAAAGAATATGAGTGGGGGAGTTCAGAAACCTCAGGCCAGCCGTGTAACCACATCAACCACACAGGGCTTTTTTGTCTGCCAACATGAAGGCTGATAGCACTCCATGGAAGTACCACGTGCTGTCAGCTGTCAAGTTAAAATCACTCTGCTACGTCCTGAACAGGGTTATAACACGTTTATTCAGAGAAAAAAATTCTGAGTTTATATCATCCGTTGGTTTTTTGGTTTCTTTTTTTTTTGAAGGGGATGGTGGTGGTGCTTTTGTCCTTTTTTGGGCTTGCTTTATAGATATATTTATTTCAGTAATTCTTTCAGATTTACTCAAATTTTCCAGCAGACAAATTGCATATATATATGTCATCGTCTTACTTAAATGCAGGGTTTGGGGAGGTTTTTTGTTTGTTTGTTTTTATCGTACTGGCCCATTATGTTCAAACAACATTCAGCTACACCCCTGTTTGCTCACTTGAATAGGCAGGTCTACAGAATTGATCAGGTCAATCTGTGGGTCAGTGAACTTCTGTATTCCTCTGGTAAATGGTGTATGTTTCATTTAGAAGGGGTTTTCATTATTGCTGTTAGGCACTGTTAGTGCCTGTACTGGTTAAAGCTTGGAGAGCGTAGTGCGCATGATGCTTCTGCCTACAAGCGTGTCATATAGGAAACTTTCTCCTTCATCCTGGTCCCTGAAGGTATCTCTGTTTAGAGGAACATTTTTAATTACTCTTCGTAATGTTGCAAAACTTCCTTTGGGCTTTGTAGAGACAGTTACAGCTAGAGAAAGAATCTTATCTGGAAGCCAGGAAAAATTATCAACTCGAGCTGAGATGAGAGTTAGAAGTGCCGATGTTGTGAACAGACTGGAAAACAGGTAGGTTTCTTCCAGTGTGAGGGATTGCTGGCCCAATTGCTGCCTGTGTTACCCTGCTGCCTGAAGTTTCCAGATGGTCTCCAGGTGTTGACCCAAGTAAAGAGCTGCTAAAATAAAACTAAGAAACTGTTAGAATATTTTGTTTGTTTGTTTCTTTTGCTGGCTCTTCAATTTTGTATTTTTCCATACTTTGGTTTGGAGCTTAGAGGTTGATTTGGTTTTTGTTCTTCTAAGTTTTATTATCAGACGGCTTTTCTGTTCAAAATATCATAGCCAGGGAGATAGTTGGAAAAATAATTACACTGCTATAACAGAGAGGTAGTTGACGATAAATCATGCTAAGTACCAACCTTCCTCCCGTTTTCCCAGATAAATGCAGCTTTTCCAGCAAAGCTTTAGAGTACTACTTAACCTTATTTTTGAGTAATCTAGAAGTGAAACATTGGTACTAATATTCTAGCATTTTGTCAATCACAATGGGATGCTGAACTATATAACTTTCTATATGCATCATTTTTTTGCTAATATATATGCACTCTGGGTGGGTAAAAGTTTTCTCAAATGGTTTGAAAATAACAATCATATAATATTAGTATCTAATTCATTTATCTGTTGTGCTTTTCAGAAGATCAAAGCTTTATAATTTGTTGGGAATATCTAAGAATTACACGGTTAACTTAATGAGGTGGTTTTGCTCCTCCATTGAGTACAAACATCATTAGTATTGGAAGATTATTACTGAAATACAGGCTTCACTGAGTAACAAGGCTTAGTATGGCTATTTTGTGCAATATTCCTTTCAAAATGCAATTAGTGAAAGTACTTTTCTCATGAATAGCTTGTATAGGGCTGGTCAAAATAACAAACTGTTCAAAGAAATGAAATTGTTTCAATCTGCGCATTAGCTTATGAAGAGCGGGGTGTAGATTTTTTTGGTTTTATATCTGTTGAAAATTCAAGACATTGGTGGGGGAATACATAAAAAGGAACAAATGGAAAAAGGGGAAACTAAAGTAACTAATGAACTACTTTGTGTTCATGTGTTTTGCTGTGAAACTATTAAACTAACTTTGAAAAAAATGTTCACTGATGTTGCACGGTCTTGCTTCCATGATTTTGCCATTTTTATCAAAAAAAGAGTACATGTGTTTCACCGATCAGTTAATTATTCTCTGTTGCCAAACTGCCTTACTTATTCTGTAAATTAATTTTCTTTTAGTTAAGTATCTATGAAACAGTATTGGGTGACTGGTAATGGAAGGAAGGAGAATTTGCCTTCCAGTCAATTGAATGCTGAAAAATGCTGCAGAATTCTCTGCAATTTTACTTAATTTGTTGGAGCAATTGGGCTATACTTTTTCTTTTTATTTTGATATTCCATTTAATCTTCTGTAGTTTCACTAGAAGTAATCAACTGCATCCATTAAAGCTGCTGTTGAAAAGAAGTAGGTTAAGGATTGAGGTCAGATTACGTGTACATACCTAAATGGGATGTTTTATGCCCATTAGGAGATGAGAGCTCAGGTTTCAGCAATGCTGTCCTAAGATCCTAATGACCCGGCAAGTTACCATTTTGTGTGACGGGTATCTTTTGGAGTTGCTGGGTTCTTGCATTGAGAAGATTCAAAGTGGTGATGTCTTGTGGGCTTTTTTGGGGTTTTTTGCCTTTTGCCTTTATAAGTTTCCTCTTTTAATGATAACAGCTCTTCCTCTCATCTCACTTTACTGCCCTCTTCACACAGATGCAGAAAATGACATCATCTTAAGGAAGATTTAGGGCCACTTCTTTAAGGTGTCCAGTTAAGAATTCCTCTAATAAATTAAAGAGTTCTGTTTTCACATCTTATAAATAGCCATCAGATCCTGGCCATCAGGCACTTGTTATCTACTGGTGACAGTTTCGTAGAACACTTGACTATTTTCATTATCATACCTGATCATGGCATATGATTTCATTATTTTGCCAGGTACGTTGCAGCAGGAATGATGTTTTCGTACTCTTTCTTCCATCTCAAGGAGAGTGGCAGCTACTCAAGCAGAAAGCTGATGTTTCTGATTTCCTAGTTTCTTATCTTTGCTAAGCTGGCACTAGTGGTATTTGGGGACCTTGAACACTGGTACATGTCTCACTTCTTCTGTAGACGATTCTTGTATGACTGACATGAGCTAAAGACTGCACGTCCTAAGGTATGTTTGAAAAATTCAGAAAAGCTTATCTTGGATTTTTGTTACGTTTGTCATTACTAGGATTAATCATATCCACTCACACTATTTATATCTTTATGTTCCTTCAAGTAGTCAAGATCAAAACCATTTCTAATCATTAAAAAGCCAATATACGTATATCTCAAATGCATGCAGAAAGGAATGCAAATTTTAAAGAAAACAAATCCTAAAAGAGCAGTACTGCAAAACTATGTTTCCCACACGTTCCTGTTTGATTGATTGTCACTTAATGTTTTATTAAGTAGCAAAGTCTAATCCCCCTTGTGAGACCTCTTAGTCCCCTCTCCCCCTGCCCCTCCTTCAGAATATATAACATGTAAATCCATCTCTCTCTGGTGAATGAATCTATTTTTAACCTGCTTTCAGTACTAATCTCGCTTAACCTGATTTTAGTATGCATCGGGCAGAAACAGTGTAATTTAAGAATTATGAGATTCTGCAGCGCGAATGGGAAAGCAGTAAATGATTCCTATACTTCAATAAACTATTATTGGTGAAAATATACATCACATATAAAAGAATGGTGCAGTAGGTGAAATACAGACTTCGCTTCTCTTGCCAAACATGGCACAAAACACAAAGTGCAAGAATCAAAGCAGTTCACCAGGGTTTATGTTAACTGGCTGCTTCACCTTTGGGCAAAGGGTATTGGGATATTATTATTCCGCTGGTCATGGTGAATATTCTGTTATAAGTGATTTCTTTTGATACTGTTGGCTGAGAGGCAGGAAGGGACCAAAGATCTGGGCAGTCTGGGCTTTGAGTCTGTAATTGATTTGCTGTTTGCTGAATTTGCTCTGTCTAACTCTTGAATTTGTGGTGACTGTGGTACATGGCGAAAAAGATTTCAGAATTAAGAGAGTTCTAAGAGAAATGTATCAAATGTATCTTCATTTTAAAAGAGAATCTGGATTATAGCAGACGAGGTGTATTCAATGTAAGAGAGAATCAACCTTTGTCTTTGAAGACTAAAACTAAAAGGAGAGTTACAGCATGCACTGCCTGTGCTGATGCGGTTGCATGTGTTGTCCCAACAGTTCTTTCTGAACGTGCTCCCTTTTGGTGCCAACACAAGCCAACAGAAGAGGCAAAAGTTACCAAAAGCTTCAATTCAGTCATCTGGGGAAAACACTGCAGATGGTAGAGGCTTTCAAATAACCACTCATTTGCATCCCAGGAAAGGTGTTGTCAGTGGTGTACAGTTTCTGGTATTGCTATAGCAGAACAAAGGAAGCTGCAAAGTTGAAGTGTGCCTGGGTTTTCTTTGAAGTATTTAAGGTATTTTAATTAAAAATATTATGAAGGTAGCTGTCAAGTTGTGAAGTAGCTATACAAAACCACTGAGATAGGCATAGTGAAGCGAACTAAAAGGAGGTGTTATTTCATAGGTCCAGATTTAATCAGTGCATTTTCTTTACATTTGAACATGTAAGAACATTTTGATCTGGCTCTTCTTACGATTCTGCATATACTGACTTTCACTACTTAATCCTGGGTTCAATTTTACTAGGGTGAATTTCATAAAATGAATATTGAATCTCAAATCATGAAAACTTTGCCCAAGACAATTGGCCTGGGTGAGACAGTTTTATGAGGTTTCCAATGAAGGAACATAGACAGTGCCACACGCTACTCAGCGCGAGTTCTGTGCTGAAGGAGGTTGCGTTCGGCTGACCCCTGGCAGCAGCTAAGGACCACACAGCTCCCCCACCCCATCCCCAGCTGGATGGGGAGAGAATAGAAGAGCAAAAGCAAGAGAACTCATGTGTCAAGTTAAAGACAGTTTGATGAAGGCAAGAGGAAGTATAAAACAAAACCAAAACGAGTGATGCAATGGTAATCGCCACCTCCCACAAGCAGACCGGTGCCCAGCCAGTCGCTGAGCAATGGCTACTTTGGAAAGACTGCCCCCAGTTTTACTGCTGAGCGTGGCATCGCATGGCACGGAATTTCCCTCTGGCCAGCGTGGGTCAGCTGTCCTGGCTGTGCCCCTGCCAGCCTCTTGTCCATCTGTCCAAAAATTATACATCTGTAGTGTTCAGAAGTATGCAAACAGCACATGTACGTTCAGATAGATTTATTCTGTAAGTCCCAGGAAACATTCTGTTTTGGTTTAAACACAATTTTTTAAAAATTATTTTTTTACCATTTTGGGGAATTCATATTTCTTGCTCAAGAAGTAACAGGTCAGTGTTCTGTAATTTTTGTAGTCAGTATTTCCCTAAATGAGAAATCCACATTAAGACAAAACATTCCATTGAAGTCAAGACAGTATGTGAAATAAATCAGTAAAGGGAATGTGACCTGTTAGTTTACTTTGCTCCCATTACTGTCTGGTTCCTTGGCTTTGTCTGGTAGACCCTGTCTGTAGGGAAGAACTGTATTAGACATTTACCTATTCTACAGCCATACGCTCAGTTACAGGTAGATGCTATTGTTCGGTCAGATTGTGGACGTTGTTGAGTGTTGGTAAATGGGATCTGTTCTCATTTTAAAACTTGCCAGAAAATGTCATGCAAATGAACTGCAGTCAATTGCATCCGAGCCCAACTGATTTGAGTTTAATGTATTCAAAGAATGGGATGGTTTGGATTGTGCCAATCATATCTGTAGACAAAACCTAAGCATTTGATTTTGTTTCAAAGGAACGTTTTATATCAGACAACAAACAGTCTTTGTGGTGTTGACCCTATTTTCGCTCACTGCAATATTTTCACTTTCTGATATTTTCTCTCTTTTTGAAGAAAGTCAACTCTATCAAAATCCAAGCCCTCTCTTCAGTTTCCGTTTCCATTTGCTCTTTACAAATGAACAATCAATCTGAAGATGTCTTTTCTTCTAAATCTTTGAACTATGAGACAATTAAGTTTTCCATGGTAGGAGCAGGTAGCGGATTACATGGACAATGGTGGCGTGTTTCCTCAAGAGTCTGTTGAAACAGAGGCACTTTGGACACGCTGAGCAATGAGAGCTTAAAGAAGAAACCACTACAGCAAAAAATATGTTGACTTTAATACCTTTCACATCTGGTGGAATTAAGATGAAATAAAATGGCTAGGAATATCTTAATTAATAGAGGGAAATATATATATTGACTTGAGTAGCAGAAAAATTACATACAGATCCTTCCCACTTAAGGTCTGTTTGTTAGCCTCTGAATTAATGCGGCCGTAGAGCTTTAGATTTCTAATAGCTTTTTTTACTCCTATGAAGAGATGTAGTTTTTATACCAGTGTGTTTTGATGGTTCATGTCTATTAATGCAGAATAATTAAGTGAAAAGTGAATCCTACTCCAGCACTGAGGGTTGAACTTAGAGTTCTGTGAGGCATAGGACATTATAGTCTTCATTTTTCAATGTAAATGAAGCCATTTGGACACAAAGCCCCAGCTTTTCATCAAAACACTTGTTATCATGCAGGTCACAAAGTTTACCAAGTCTCTGTAGTTGCTGACAAGGCAACTTCTGGAGGTGCCAGACCAGGTTTTGACTATCTTTTATTCCAAGGCATTCCTCCCTGACAAATTTTCAGGCTTACTTTATACTTCTTAAACTGACTCCTCCTTTTTCTGAGGAGTCTTTTTGTAATTCGCTGGTTGCTCTGTAATCTAAGTTATGCTGAGAGTAAACCTATCATTTCCTCCATCACGTAAGAACTCTCATATGCACATTTCACATGATATGCATATTTCACATATATACAAATACACTTCTCACTCGCTGTGTTTTTTAAAATAAAGCTTTGTAGCAATTTCTTGTTGCTAGTCTGAGCTACAATTTTGTGTAATGTAATGATCTATCATAGGTGTAATCAAGAAGAGTTTTCCCTTAACTTGATTTAAAAATCCGTTTATTTCCATGCTGCATTTCTTTTCCCCATAGTCTCCTTGGGGTTTTGTTTTTTTGTTTTGTTTTGTTTTACTGACTGTAAAGCTAAGAATTTGCTAAACCATTTTGGCTTATGTTTTGCATGAACAAGTTGCTGACCTGCTCAAAAAATTGCCTTTGCTAATTCAATAGAATATTTTCTACATTTCAGTACTCCTATGCGCAGTGGTACTTCAGTATTTGGTTACAATTTTAGGTTCTAAATTGTTGTGAAAATTTTCACACGACATAGCGAATGCCAGTTATTGGCCTCAGCTTAGTATATATCCCTCTGTATTTCGGAGACGAGGAGTTGCTTTTAAAACATGTTTGACTTTACAAAGTGTGCTATGGAAACTACAGGAACCAGAGTGTCATCTTTTGTCTTTTTCATTTTTCTTTTTAAATTGCAATATTAGTTTGTTTAATTTGACAAGTTCTGATGACCAAAATGTGATGCTGAAAGGCTTGAATAATAGCTCAGATGATTTTGTCCTTTTGGAAGAGAAATGTGCCAGAGACAAGCTGTCCTCTCTGGCAATCTTATTAGAAAGATTGAGAAATGAATGGAGCTATTAGAAAACCCAGTTAGAATGTATATCTGAAGAATTATGGCTCTGCCCACAGGGGTGAAAAGCAATGACTCCATTTAGATTTTCAGAATTATGGTTTCTAGAAATGTCGCAGAGGAGTAAAGAAGACACCATCTTCATCGTTCATCACATAATTGGCTGAACTACTGTCAAGGGTCACAAGACTCCTAACGTTGTCGTCATTAGTCTCAAACTTCCAAGACAAAGATAAGGTTTTTGCTATGACATATAATCAAAAAGATATTACTTTTTAAAGATAAATAGTTCATTCTATTCTCCGATCTGGATCTAATAAACTAAGATCAAAAGCAAGCCTTTTTTTGCTGTGTTATGAAATGCTACTTTTGGAACAGAAGTCAAAGCTTATTCTGTTTCTTCACTACTGCAATTCTTGCAAAACTGGACCTTATCAAAGACTATGAGTTGTTCTTATTTCATGACTATGCTTTAGAATTATTGATTTCTGATAAAAGTACTAAGCAGCTGCTGTCAAGAAATTCAGCACAATTTGATTTTAAGAGTGTCCTGACTTCCTGACTAAGTCCTCATGTCTTTACATATATATATATTTTATGTACATCTTCATTATAATTAAATGAAATAGAAAAATACGATAGATAGAAAGGCTTAAATAGATGTTAAATGCCAGTATACTTTTGATTGTTCTACAGTCTGATAGGATTGCAGGATGAGGTTTTTCATTATGGTTTTTTTCTCTTTACTGACCTGATACTTATACTGAGCTGGTATTTTTTTTAATTTCCTATGGGTTTTTGTGTACTGTATTTATTAATCAGTAAATAACAGATGGAAAAACAACATATAATGAATTGGTGGGTTAAATCCAAAACCAGGCATATTCAAACAGGAAGCAACATGACTCAGGGGATTTAATATTTACGATTGTTCTAGGTTTAACGTGTGTGATTTATTTTCATAGTGTTGTTGAAATTGTAGTTACTTTTCCTAATGGTTAACTGATAACAAAGGTTAACGTTCCACTCGGGTAGTAATGGCCAGCGTTCAGCCAAGGTGGTTCCAGTATCTTCCCATTGAGGCACTGGAGAGCATGCCCTGGTCTCATAGCATGATAGGGAGAGGGGCAGTCCGAGGAGAGAGCGCAAGGGAGGGAAGGCCGGCACAAGCCTGCCATGTCCCCCGCAGGCCACCTTTGCCCACTTGCGCTGCCATGAAGAAAGCAGCAGAACACAAGTCATGGACAGGGAAGCTGATCCACGGACCACGGATGGGTCATTTCTGCATTAGGGCTCAGCTGCAGCTGCAACCATGTTTGCAAGCTACTTCCAGCTTCGTGATTTTTCTTATGCATCTTTACTATAAAATATTAATAGAGGTGTAGTTAACAAGCTAATATTGCCAATTTGTTGAGTACTAAAGAAAACATTATTGAGGCCAGCCATAGAAATTTTTGTAGTTCATGATATAGTTTGTAATAATCTTTGTAGTTAGTCTGTCTGGAAGGAAGTGAAGGACATCTTCACACTAACTCTGATGTGTAAGTATACTTCAGCTTGTTTTGAGATTTTGAATAAGTTTTAGTAACAAGATCTATGGAATTCATACAACTGCTGTTGGTTTAGAAGGGCAGAATGGCAATTAAACTTAGATGATTGTTGATTATAATGGTTAAGTTGTTATAGCAACTGGAGCTCTCATCTTACCACTGTGCACAGAAAAGCACATACTAAAGCAAAAAAAGGGAAAAAAGACTGATCTTTTCCTTTCTCCCAATAGTCTGTAATCATAATTATCGTAATTGATATTCAGAATTTTTCCTTTTGCAGTTTCTAGTACTTAAACATTACTAGGCAAATACAATTAATTCTGCAATCATCAGACTTACTTCACTGAAATAATTCTATTTGTTTAGTTAATACTGGATTTCAGTTCTCTTTATCATTTTAACCATTTAAATAAAAAATATGTAATTCTTTCAGTCCTTTTACAATTTATAGGGAGATCAGGTTTTGTTATTTTTCATTCCTTTTCAAGTGTTAAGGAGATATAATGCTGTACTCTGTCATACTGTTGTTAAAGCTTGGTATATTCTGCTGATTATAAACCGTAACAGCACAATTAGTCAACAGTAGTTAATGGAAAAATTGAGGCAGGAATATTTTCTGTGTGCTCAATGTATTGGATTAGATTAAAAGGCATTAAAAATGCAAGTCCAAGAGTTCTATTCCAATTTATGCCAGCTGATTATTTGGACTGCTATGATGTTTTTCATCAATTTATGGATGTCTTGGGGAGTCTTTCAGAGAATATCTTAATCAGCTGGCAACACTTTGAATGTTCTGTGTGTGTGACACAATTGAAGTTAGGAAATCTTGAATTTATTTCCTGTTCTGCCACTGATCTGAGACACTACCTAAGTTAGAGATGAGGAATAGCCATGGTTCGCTGTCCGTGGAAACCTTGCATCCCGCAGCATGGGTGCATCCCTTTTTCTTTTTTTTTTTCTTTTTTTTTTTTCTTTTTTTATTTTTTGTCCCTGCAGTGTGGCAGAACACTGCTTCTGGGTTGTCTCTGATTCATTACCAATTCTTTTGACCTGTCCAAGATTAGAAGAATACAGTTCCATATGGAATAAGCAACGAGTCTTTAATAATATTTTCATAGAGTGCTTTCTGAATTACTCCTGTTCTATATATTACTATTTTATATATATATACACCTATTCTATATATATATTACTATTTTATCTATCTATATTTTATTTTTATATATAAATATTTAATAATATATAATATATATTTTATATAAATTTATTAATATATTAATATTTTATCTATATATTACTATTCTATATATATTACTATTTTTATATATATTACTATTTTATATATATACTATTTTCCTTCTAAGTTGGTCATCAGAAGATGTGAATACTGGAGTCTGTTAGGCACAGGAGATTGTATTTGGACTTCTGCCTTCATGTACTTAAAAGCACAGGCATTTCTGTACTTCATTTTACAGCAACTGCGAAAAAGTGTTGCTTTAAACTTAGAGGTCAAGAGAAGTTACTTTTATGTGAATGAAATGAAGAGCACTCAGAGTTTCAATTTTCTTAATAACTCACAATTATTTGTTTTGAATATGTTTACCGTTTCTAAAGAGAAGAATTTTAGGATAGTTAGAGCTATTGAAAACTGAAATGTCAACTAATAGTTTTAATTACTTTCTCATGATCCTTTCAAAGGTAATTTGAAAGAAAATGCACACATACTCTCCATTAAAACAGATGAGATTTAAACGTATCCAAATAGTGCCTAATTTCAAGTTGTAGAAATTTAGAGGTTCTGTAAAGCAGGTGAATGGAGTGTTTTGTGGAACCAGGTCTAGCAAAGCTAGGGTGCGCCATTAGAATACCTAGGAGCAGAAGAGTAGTTAAGTCTGACCAGTAGAAACCCTTATCATTAGAGTTTGTTATTTAGCTATAAAAATTTGCTCCAGGCTAAAAATTAGACTCGGCAATTCCCAACATATGAGGCTTTAAATTACTTTTAAAATGTACACAAAAAGCAAGTTTGCTTACATATCCATTACATCTACACCAATAGTTCCCCTTTAGCTCAATATTTTATGTCCTACGAACTAAGTGCTCTGAAAGTAGATTGAGAATGCTTACGGTCACTAGGTTAGAGCCTATTTTTCTATCTGCTCCAAGGTTATTTCAGGTCTTTTATGGAGCCTTTAAATTGCATCTGTGCAAAGTTAAAGTATTTTATTTCCTCAGATTTGACTTTATGGTTTCCATTTTTAATAATTTTCATCTTCTTGAGGTACGATATCCTCATTCAAGGCCATCTGCTTCTTTTTGTGCTCTTTTTAAGAGAACTTTTCTGGTTTGGGCAGCTTGCCTTCGGCTGACCACAGGGTGAAATAATAGAATTGTCCTGGTTTGACTGGATCCCCAAGCCAAATCCCTCTGTAGTGCAGGTGTGTCTCTTTAGCAGGTGCAGCTTTGTTCAGCTTCATGTACATCATCTGTTTGCAGCCATAATACTATTTTGTAAAGAATCTTTCCAAAACACAATATTGTTTAATCTCAGAGATGGGAACGAAGGAAAGATTTAGAGCTGTAACAGTATGTAGGAAAACAATTTCTGTGTTTCAGAGGATTTTGATGTTTCACAGTGAGAGTGATTGGTTGGAACCCAAATTACAGAAATTCTCTGGGCAAGAAAGTTGCTCACTGGCTGCGGGGACTGCAGGCCTGGGAAATGCAGTATTTTGGCAGGTTGCCAGCGTGGCTGCTAATGAGCCAAGCTCATAACCTTGCGGGGAGCCATGTAGGTCTCGATAGCTTCTGAGGCAGCAGAGTCCCGTATTCCTCGAGCACGGAGCCCTATGTCACTTATCATAGGCAGACTACTGCCGCATTCCTGCATTTTCTCAGAACTACAGGTTTTATGTACCACAAAGCTCTATTTTCAATACCTACCTTAATCTCAGTTTCTGATCCCATCTCAGGTTACAAGCCAAACATTTAAATTTAGTACAGTGAGAGGCAGAGATTCAAAATAAATGACACCTACTTTGCCATTGTGATGGCCATCTGTAGAAATAGGATTTCAGCTCTGCTTTTTCTATTGGAAACTTGAATAGTCACCTGTACATACTGCCTCTGAAATAAATGAGGCTCCACGTAGCGTAAAATCTGCCTACTCACCGTCTTTCTAGTACTGAGAGTTAAATTACCTAGCTGTTGCAGATATAGCTTTCTCGATAAGATACAAATAATTATTTTAATTAATCTCATTTAGTCAAACAGCTGACAACACAATGGCTGTCAACACATATATAAAAGATGTTATCGTATTACAGGTAGCATCCACATCTAATACCACAGTTTTAGAGTTTTTTTACCTTTGGAGTCCTGGGTCAGCATTCACTCTGCTGTTATTTCAGTGCTATCTGCACCAGCTTCTGTTGCGCTACTTCTGTACCTCAGCAAGTATTAGTAATCAGATAAAGCATTTTAAAATGTTATTTACAGTCTTTGTCCATGAATATGGTTATGTACACATTTATCATCAATATTGTAATATGCCTCCCATCTTCAAGACAATGCTTGGAATTTCATATAGTCAAACCTTTCCTGTTGAATGGGCAGAAACATTTTTTGTGCAATTGTCACACTTTGCCATTCTGTAAGCACAGTTTTGGTGGGTTAACAGAGATGTATAATTCTCACCTAGTTCTAATGTGAGAGTTCATATACTTTCAGAGCCACTTTCAGTGACGCATTGCAAATAACGACTGTACTTGATATTTCATCTAACTGCTTTATTAACACTTTATCAGGTGTCGTGGTTTAACCCCAGCCAGCAACTAAGCACCACACAGCCGCTCGCTCACCTTCCCCCCAGCCCTGGTGGGATGGGGGAGAGAATCAGAAGAGTAAAAGTGAGAAAACTTGTGAGTTGAGAGAAGAACAGTTTTATAATTGGAAAAAAAAAAAAAAAGTAAAATAGTAGCAATAATAATAATAATAATATATAAAGTAAGTGATGCACAATGCAATTGCTCACCACCCGCTGACCAATGCCCATCCCATCCCCGAGCAGCGGTGTCCCCCTGGCCATCTCCCCCCAGTTTCTATATTGGGCATGATGCCACATGGCATGGAATAGCCCTCTGGCCAGTCTGGGCCAGCTGTCCTGGCTGTGCCCCCTCCCACCTTCTTGTGCACCGGGCAGAGCACGGGAAGCTGGAAAGTCCTTGACTGGTGTGAGCACTACTTAGCAACAACTAAAACGTCGGGGTGCTATCAACATTATCCTCATACTAAATCCAAAACACGGCACTATGCCAGCTACTAGGAAGAAAATTAACTCTATCCCAGCTGAAACCAGGACATTAGGCACTTTGGCAGCCTTATCAACATCAAGACATATTTGTGGAAGTCCTTAGTTCTTTCACTGTGATCACAAAAAATGTGGACCATTCTGTTTTACAAGGGAGCTAACTATGTAGGGTAGAAATGGTAAGCTCCTTTCTTGCTACTGCTTTGATAAACTGAAAGAAAGCATATTACATTGTGTTTTTAAAGTGATTTCAATTCAGAGAGAATTTTCAGTAGTTCTCACAATTATCCAAGTTATCTGAGTCTACGATTACACCCCAAAGCTTGGAAGGTGTCTGGGACCATGTTTTTCACAAAAGCAAAACCTGAAGCACGTATTCATATCCAGCTTGAACAAGATGACCATTCTTGATTTGCAAAAGTAACTTTGAATGTTGTATCCCAGTTTATTCGCTGGAGAAACGCTGCATTGTGTACACTACTTGGTTTCTTAGCTGATGTAAAGTTTTCTTGGGTTTGAGAAGAGTCAAAGACAATCCCATCCATTTTCCTATCTTGTTCAGATGAGAAAATCCAATCCTGAGATGTAAATTTCCGTGGTGGTTGAAGGAATAGTCCACCTTCACCCCCCAGGTATACTCCTCTGTGTTTGTTTGGGCAATATGCATAGTTAAGCATGTTAGTGAAGGCAGAGGTCAGAATTTTCTGTTGACATTCCTTTGTCATTCGCAGATAATGTTAAGAAAACAATATTTGGGGAACTAGCTATTCCAATTTTTTGTCTTCTCAAATAAGTTAATTCTTTTTTCTTTAAAGGTTTTAATTGAAATTAGTGCAGCCACTTTCAAATCATGCACATCAAAGTGTATGAAAACAGACCATGTATTCCAATTAGGAATTTTGTTCAGAGCTACAAAAGTTCATATAAAGGGAAGAGAGAAAGAGCAATTAACCTTAGCTTGTTCTGTAGAAGACATTGAGACCAAAGGAATGGAATTGGATTGGTATTTTTAAATTGATTTGATATTTTCAAAATTGTAAGCATGCTAACTAGAAATCTGATGGTTGTTCCATGGAGTTTCATTAATGTATTATTTTGGAAAAATGTTAATTGAGTAGACAATTTTTTCTACTAGAGGCCTTAACTGATTTCATTCTGAAACACTGTAAAATTTGAAGAGACCTGATGTATTTCATGTTTTTGAGTATTTGAGAATGAGACATGCTAGTTGACTATGCTTTCTTCTGAGTAGCAAAACAGAAATAATTAGCCTCCAGAAGATAAATTCTGAGAAATATATATTTTTTTACATACTTTGTAAAATAGGGTTTACAGGCTAGTTGTTATATCTTTCCAGTCAGAACATAATACTCCAGAGTCATTTAGGTATAACATTTTAGAATTAGTCTTCTTTCTGATCAAGCAAAACAATTGATGCAAGTCCACCAAAATAAATATCTGCCTTCACATCAGACAGCCACCCTTTCGTATCATCTGTAAGAGCAGCCCCCCCATTATACACCCCGAGGAGCTGCACTAGCCTGATCCTTATCTCCCGTTACTGAGTGGGAGACTTTCAAATCTGCCGGCTGCGACGTGGATACCTACATTGACTCCTGTCACCTGTATATACATGTCTTACATGAAGGACAATCTGCTTTAAAGTTTCTATATGTCCCATTGCAGGAAATGCAAATCCTGCTGTAAAGTCAACAAAAAGAACAAATGAAAAAGAAGGAAGGAGTTTCTGGCAGCATGTTTTCCGGCAGGGTACATTATACCTGGGCAGAAGTTGAAGGCAAGTATTTTGCTGTCTTCCGTGCTTGTAACTAGATGGAGTATTCATTAGAGAAGCGTGGCCTCTCAGAAACTTGCAGAGGGCTTTTGCCTTTTCCTCTGTGATACTTTTCAATTTAGACTTGGTTAAATGTGACCATTATTTATTCCTGTGCGGACTTTCTTTTTCCTTTTCTTCTGTATATTCATGAATTTCTCTTCCCACCTTGATATTATACATTGTTCTTTATTACAATGGAGGCCTTTCAAATACTGTCTCATTTTTTTGCCCCCCCCAGGGACGAAAAAATCCTATGAGGTCATAAGTAAAAACAGAGCAGATACATAAAAGTCTTTCTGATTTTCATGTATTTTAATCATTCCAAATATCTTAAGGACTTTATTTAAGAAGGGAAAAAAAAAATCTTTGTGGGATTTTTTTTATAAGGCAAGGACAGTAATATTGTCACAGTAGGAGATGAAGGCCTGATAGATTTAATAGTGCTGAATGTGAGGCAGTTATATTTTATTTTTTTAATACTTCTACTGTAATTTGTGTAAAAAGAAAGTGTTCCCAGCATGCAGCAAAAAATACAACTTTTCCCATTAAATGCTTCATTGTATTTAAAAACAAGTCATTGATTGTAAATAAACTTTAGAGAATCTCTTTGACAGGATATAATTTATGCTGTCTTCAGTCGTAATCTCTGAAAGTAACACAAATTGTGAACTAATTATTGAACAGGCAGGTTTCTTGGGTTTGCGTGGCAAGGTTTTGGTAGCAGGGGGGCTACAGGGGCAGCTTCTGTGAGAAGCTGCTAGGAGCTTCCCCCATGTCTGATAGAGCCGATGCCAGCCAGCTCCAAGATGGACCTGCTGCTGGCCAAGGCCGAGCCCATCAGTGACGGTGGTAGCGCCTCTGGGATAACAGATTTTAAAAGGGGGGAGAAAACCTGCACAATTGCAGTCAGAGAGAGGAGTGAGACTATGTGAGAGCAACAACTCTGCAGACACCAAGGTCAGTGAAGAAGAAGAGGGAGGAGGTGCTCCAGGCGCTGGAGCAGATTCCCCTGCAGCCCATGGAGGTTAAGGGTGGAGCAGATCGCCATCTGCAGCCTGTGGAGGACCCCATGCCGGAGCAGGGGGATGCCCAAAGGATGCTGTGACCCCATGGGAAGCCCAGACTGGAGCAGGCTCCTGGCAGGACCTGTGGACCCGTGGAGACAGGAGCCCACGCTGGGGCAGGTTTGCTGGCAGGACTTGTGACCCCGCGGGGGACCCACACTGGAGCAGTCTGCTCCTGAAGGACTGCACCCCGGGGAAGGGACCCACGCTGGAGCAGTTCGTGAAGAACTGCAGCCTGTGGGAAGGACCCGTGTTGGAGAAGTTCATGGAGGACTGTCACCCGTGGGAGGGACCCCAGGCTGAAGCAGGGGCAGAGTGTGAGGAGTCCTCCCCCTGAGGAGAAGGGAGCAGCAGAGACAGTGTGTGATGAACTGACCCCAGCCCCCATTCCCCGTCCCCCTGCGCCGTTCAGGGGAAGGAGGTAGAGAAATCAGGAGTGAAGTGAAGCCCAGGAAGAAGGGAGGGGTGGGGGGAAGGTGTTTTAAGGTTTAGTTTTTATTTCTCATTATACTACTCTGATTTGATTGGTAATAAATTAAGCTAATTTCCCCAAGTTGAGTCTGTTTTGCCCATGATGGTAATTGGTGAGTGACCTCTCCCTGTCCTTATCTCGACCCACAAGATTTTCGATATATTTTCTCTCCCCTGTCCAGCTGAGGAGGGGGAGTGATAGAGCGGCTTGGTGGGCACCTGGCGTCCAGCCAGGGTCAACCCACCACAGGCATGTTTTTTCTTCAGTACCAATATTTTTGAAAATTATTTTAAATGTGTTTGTCACATTAAGGGCCTGATTCTGCAGAAGCTTAGTTGGATAAATAGTAGATCATACAATTAGTTCTAAAATCAGATACTTGGTACTAATAGAAAGCCGACCATGACTTCTTTACCAAGCTGACTGCTCCAGTCTCAGTCAATGTATTTGAAATAGGCTATAGCTTCTTGGTTTTGAAGTGTTTCAAAAAATTTGCAATTGAAACCATGAATGCTTTGATTTTGTTCTGATAATAAAATCTGCAAAAGGCAGTCTATAGGTGTGTAACATTTGTGCTTGGCAACTGTGGACCTGTAACAAGGTGTTTAGGTAGACTGATGTGCAAGTCTGCTGGTGAAATGAGGCACCACTAGGATGGCTGATCTGCAAGGGATCCGTGAACATTAACTAGTCTAGCTGGGTTGCAGAGGTGTACTGTAATCAAAGGAAGTGATACATTTGAGAGGGTGTCTCTCAAAAGATTCTTCTCTAATATTTATTATCTTATCTATTGTATGTTAAAGATCCCTCTTTGTTGTGACGTCAGACATAAGCTTCTCATTAACGACAGTTAGTGTAACAGCATACTATACCTGGAACGACTTATCAACAGTTAATGAAACAGTCATTGGCAAAGTCCAGCACAGAAGCCATAGATCCTGAATTCATAACTGCATCTTAATTGTGCTTAATTGTGCACCCCTCAGTAGGCCAGGAATCATTTAAGCATCTGGTTAAAACATTATTTCCCTTAAAAAGTACTTAAGCATGTGTGTAACCACTTGCTGAGTAGAGAGGTAGATGGACTGTTATATCTAGGTCTTTCTGACCTTGGCACTTTGTCATAGCAATGTAGTAAAAAAGCATGCAGTTAAAGTGAAATAGTTCAAGTAATACAAGAGAAGAATCTAAAGCCTTATCTTGCTCTATTGGTCCTGCTTTCCAATCTTGCTGCATTGTGGATAAGCAACAGTATCATTAGATAGGCTACCAAAAGTCAGTTAAGAATAGTATTTCCAACAAAGTCTGAGGAATAAAACAGAACATTAAAATTTAAAAATCCAGTATTAGAGTGTTACAGCTTGATTCAGTCATGCTTGGCTTATTTTATACACCAAGAAAATGATTGCAAGTGAGATATCAAGACAGTTTTCTTTATCCCGTTTAATTATTGCTTGATTAATACTTGATGCAGGGTTTGCAGAAAGAGATTTTTTTTTAAGGCAATAAAAACTAATTTTGGATAATATAGGTGTTTTATCTCTTATCAATCAATAAAATATAATCCTCCTCGTTAGTGGCTTATTCTGCCCTTTATTGTGTCAATGACAGTCTTTATCCTATACATCTAATATCTACATTGACCAGAGCAGAAATTACTGCATGCACCCTGCAATTTATAATCCACTCTACCCAGCTCCTCATCAATTATTTTTGCTGCAAAATGTAGAGCCACTGATAGGTATTTTATCTTAGTGCTGCATTCCCACTGCCTGCGGACTGTTGCTTTGAAGAGTCTTAAAAGCATCGCTATTTAATAGTACTAGCCAGTGCATCTGCTCTAAAATTTGTTCCAAGATACTCACTTTCTGTTTTTAACAATAAACTTTCATACATAGATAGCAAACACATTTTGTTGGGCACCAATTTCTTCTGAAGCGAACCTTTCCGAAATTCTTAGTGAGACCATGTTAAAACGTGGGATTCCGTAAAAAAATTGTTCACAATGTGAAAAAATAATATTTTTCTTTTAAATTACTGTAATAGAATTTTATGTCATTAAAATGTAAACTATGTGTTGTATGCTTTAAAGAGGACATTGCGACCATTTTCCATGTTAGTGTGTTTCTCGCAGAAAGGTTTCTTTCTGAAACCCTTACTCAGTAAGAATTTCCCACTGAGTAAATAAAGGTACACCAGTAAATTATCATGACCCATATAATAAGCATCTAATCACCCCATTTTCAGCGAAAAAATTCCCCCAACAGGTTGCAATAAATTATTCTTATATGTGGTGACTTGTAAATGTTAAAGCCAGTGTAAATATACACTTGGGGGGAAAAAAAATTTCTGTTTGTGAGACTCATTATATTACAAATATTTGTGAGACATTGCTTAAATCTCCGTGGTTTCTTCATGAAGTTTTTTGGGAGACTTGACTGTGTATTTTTCTCTTTATGTGTGTTAAATTATCTGTACCTGTCTATAGTCATGAATCTACTGGAAGATGCCGAAGAGGAAGAAGAATTTTTAGGGGTTGTGCTGAGCTGTGTAGTCTTTCTCAGATGTGTGCAGGTTAAGGCAGAATGCTCTTTTCAGTGCCGGATCTCCACCCACTGGGCTGGATGAGGGAACTGGAATAGGCTTTGTCTGGCTACTTGTTCTTATTTTTCAGAGAGTTAGAAATCAAGGAGCATTAGAGATTCTCTCTTACCACCAATATATTGTTCTTGGCTACAACTAATTTAATATCTAATTTAATTTAGTATGGAAACTGGGCAAACAAACATCTTTTACATTAAAGTCTTTGTGTCTCTTCTTTTTTGGTGGAAACTGCAAATTCTGAGGTTTGCTTTTTGACAAACCTGTTTCCTTTCAGGAAAATATCCTTTGTGTTTTTCATATCTATCTGTGTCCATGCTGCTATCCTGAGTGTGGATATCTTAACATGTATGTCTTAAAAAAAGTTTCCTTAAAAATAAATTTTAAACATGGACAGCAAGTGAACTCATTCCAATTTATACGCTCTTGAGGTTTGTGGCTATTCTGAAAGATTTTCTATTTGGTTGTTAAGTATTGGTACAAGTGCAGTCTATATATGATGGCATCTAGTCCAGTTCTGCATTCCGCTCACGATGGCTGTATTGTGGACTATACGGCTGCAAACAATCAGGTAGTTCTACATGCTGATAAATCCCACCTTCTTATGTCACTGCTCCTTTTGGTAAGTGAAACCTTTAGCAGCCTTTGCATCTAAAGACCTTGTTAGCTATTTTTTTTTTTCTTTTCCATATGCTTGCTAGAGCTTTTTGTTTTCTAGCAGCTGTCTTCTGATCATACATTGTTGGTTGTGCTTCAAATAGGAAGCTGACTTTATTCGAAGTTGCAGACTGTATTTGTCATATGGCAGTAACATCACAGTTTGTTACCACCCTCAGCTCTGCTAAAACATCTAGAAATCATTTGGATATTGACCAACATAGGTGAAGTGGTGTCAGGAAGATTACTTTTTCTATGTAGGGATGTGTCAGCTATTATAATTGCTTGATCAATCTATTTTCTAGACTCATGTGACTTTGGTAACGGCATAAAGTAAAAGGAAAGAAATCTTTAGAAGATACGAGTTTCGAATACTGGATAGCTATTCTCTTGATTATTTGGGTCAGTCCTGATGTAGCTTCAGTATGAGATGTAGCTTCATTTATCCCTAAAGAGCACATGCTGAAATAGTGGCATCCCATCTTTTTTATCTTTGTGGTACTGAGAACATTTGCAGGGTTGCAAATCTGCACTGGGGCCATTTTATCTATTTTATCTTTCAGTTGTCATTATCTCATCAGATATGCGCTGTGATGCATTCCTGGCTTTAACTAGGTTTTCTTGAATTATAGGAACCAAATCTGGGATCAGCAAAAGCTTCGATGGATTTTAAATATCAATATCATTAGAAGAAGTTAGGTCAGAATAATGTATAATGGGAGAGGGGTAGGGACAGGAACTGTAAGAACAAGAATGCAAAGATGGAAGAGACTGCTGAAAGAATGTGCAGTTTGGAAGCCAGAACGTGGACCTATGTGTGAAGGAGAAAAAAATTATTTTTTTTTTGTTAAGCAAAAATTAATAATGTGGTATTATAGAAAAGAAATAATCTTTATATAAAAATCTGATATTAAAATGTGCTGAAAGAAGCCACTTGTCACAAATTGCTAAAAAGCCCAGAGATTGTACTACTTCCTGCAACTCAGCTTTTGTGACTTTGTTAATTACCAGTCCAAGAGGTGCAGGGAATGCCTGAATGAACATGCAAGAAATAACAATTTGTATTGAGTATTGAGTTCTCTTTTGATTGAAACCATGTTTATTCTTTGTCTAAGGAGATGTCCGTGCAACCCTCTCTGTACTTTCCTTTTCTGTTTTACCCAGCAGCAGCTCTTGCACTAGCAATAGCAGAACTAAGTGCAACATGAAAATTCCAGCTTTGGATTTTTTTTTTTTTTTTAATGCCAACTTTGGGGTGCTATATTGCTTTGTGTGAATTAAATGAATTATTTTTATGTGTGCTCATTTTTGGGAGGATGAATCCTGAATATATGTGCGTGCAAATGATTTCAAGCACCAGAAAATTTTCACCACAGAAAAGTTGAACCACAGTAGTGATTATTAGGGACTACAAGCACGTCAGTTCTATGTTAATACACCAACGTAATTACTCTGTCCCGCTCCTTTCTTTGTGAGCAACTGGTAGGTGTTAAGTAATCTCTTTTTAAGCTATTTTCCCCTCAATATGTCAGAGGAATTATTTGAAATAATTATGAAAGAGACATAGAATATAAATGTCAGGATAGATGTAGATGGGACAATATTACTACAGAGAGGTTTTGTAATATGTTGGAAATGTCATTTATGGTTCTGTTTTAATGAATGGGTAATTAGTTGGCGCAACATCGTCTCACTTCTTAATGGCATCTTAGTGGATTAACTACATGCCTCGTTCATATTATCCTACAGAATTTTTCTGCCGTCTTATAATGAATAATCTTTTTGCAGGACGCCAAGTCTGAAAAAGGAGGGTTTCCTCTAATGTAGAGAATTTGTGCTTTTGTTCACTGTTAAATGAATGTGGATTCTGTTTTAAAAATACTTAAAATACATATGTTGGTGCTGTTCCTATACTTCTTTCTGCAGAAACAACCCATGTTGCTTTGGATACTAATCCTAACACCTGGATTTTCTACATTGTTTTGATTTGGGGTTTTTTTTTAATTATATTTTTACATTTATTTTTATTTTATTGGTTTTTATTCTCGTCTGTTTCGCATGGCCTTATTAGTTTGCCTCTTGACATCGTTTAAGAGATTACACCTTTAGAGGTCCTAGTTCCTTTGTTGAAAGGGTCACTCCTGTCCCACATAGCTGTGCTTGCCAGAGGTCCCTCTCAGGATCTCCAAGCAGGGCTCCATTATTTACTAATGTAATTTTTCTAATGCACACACGTACTGTTTCGACAAAACTGTTGGCTTATGGTTGCCAAACTTGTTAGACCTGTCTCATATCCATGCTGTCAGCTGGGCTATACTGACAAATTGCACTCCTTAGCTTTCATGTTCAGATTGTTTGGAGTTTGAGTTTGGAGGTTATGGCTGGTATATGTGCAATTATAGACTTTAAAGTTGTCCAAGTTCAGATTGACAAGAGTAGGAAGTGTGTGGTGTTACCTGAAATCAAATACTTCTTGCCTTAAAAATCTCCTAACATAAACACTTAAGACTGTCTCTAGATTTAAATGTTGATTTCAAAGTCTTTGTATTTTGAATCATATAAAACCTTAAAAATCTCAAATACAGATGTTGTAAAGTGCACAAAGACAATCTAGTTCAGCTGTTTGCTTTTCCTTATGTATGAATGTGTTCCTGTAGGAAATTTGTTTATTTCCATAAAAGCTTTTAACATGTAAACCCTACTTTTTCCCTTTCTTAGTGTGCATCTGTCCTGGTTTCAGCTGGGATAGAGTTAATTTTCTTCCTAGTAGCTGGCATAGTGCCGTGTTTTGGATTTAGTATGAGGATAATGTTGATAGCACCCCGACATTTTAGTTGTTGCTAAGTAGTGCTCACACCAGTCAAGGACTTTCCAGTTTCCCGTGCTCTGCCCGGTGCACAAGAAGCTGGGAGGGGGCACAGCCAGGACAGCTGGCCCAGACTGGCCAAAAGGCTATTCCGTGCCGTGTGGCATCATGCCCAGTGTAGAAACTGGGGGACTTGGCTGGGGGGCAGCAATTGCTGCTCGGGGATGGGCTGGGCATCGGTCAGCGGGTGGTGAGCAATCACATTGTGCATCACTTGCTTTGTATGTTCTTTTATAATTTCTTTTTTTCTGTTCCTCTGCTCTCCTATTAAACTGTCTTTATCTCTTTTACTTTTTTATTCCCTGATTCTCTCCCCCATCCTACCGGGGCCAGGGGGAAGGTGAGCAAGCGGCTGTGTGGTGCTTAGTTGCTCACTGGGGTTAAACCACGACAGCATCACATCTTTGTTATATATACACTTTATACTTACTGTTATGTGTTTTCCAAAACCTATTTCTAGTTGGGCAGAAGGCTGCCAAAGCATTTAAAAAAAAAAATAATTATAAAATCTGTTTAACATTTAGCTCTGCTGTTTGCCCTAAAGCTATAATTACTTAGGTAATTTTTTCATATCACCTGCATGTAAACTCCTGCATTAGATTATAGCTTACAACAAAACCTTGTCTGAGGCACTATGTTTCTTCCCTGTGCTACAGTCACGTTTGTGTGTTGCTAGGATGTACTGGTAGATTTGTAAAACATAGATAAGAGGACCTTATGATACAGAGTTATGAATATAGACAACTTAACAAGGGTCTGTCTTTTCACTGAACCAGGAATTAACCTACTTCCTGAAGTCTATCTTGACAGATCGGAATCTGGGTATTCAAAGAGAGAAGAATACATACCTCAGTTTTTCTCAGTTGCTGATAATTTTTCTTGTTGCAATTTCAGAGAATCCTGGTACAGTTGGGAGGAAAAGAAAGTGAGTATCAATATCATGTGGTCTGTGTTAATATGAATATATCTGTTAGTTTTATTTTAAAAAAAAAATCTTATTTTCTGAATCAGCACCTGAAGATATTATCTGCTACGTTATACCTTTCAGTAGCTTTATATGCTTAGAAAAAACAAGGTTTCAGCTAAAATAACTTGGACTTATAATTTGTTTTCATTTTATTTTATTTACCATCTGGAAAAGTGATATTTGCAGTGAAATTTGGTATCTCAGCTGAAGCATTATATTCAGCTGTAATTAGAATAAACTGTCGGCATGAATTACTGTACATGGGTTTTAGAGATCTGTTTGGAGACAACTATTTCTTACCAAAGCAGAGACAGCAATTTGCTGTCTAACTTTGTACATTTGCAAAATACATTTAGTGTAAAATTAATTAGGTCATTAGAAACCTATTATCTTGCCTCAGAGGAACTGATTTTAAAAGTAAGCATGTTTTCTGTAAAATGTGACATCTTTTGCATTCAAACCTAGTTGTGATTCATTCTTAAGGTTTTACTCTTGCTTTTCTTTCTTTGTCAAAATGGAGAGCTGTATATACAGGTTATAAGTAATTCTCAGTATTGTGGTATGCGCTAAGGAAAAAAATGTAATTCTTTGAAGGCCAACTTTATTGTTCAATGGCATTAATTGGATAGTGTCCAATAACTTACATTCTGGAAAAACAGCTTTGTTTCCTTCATTTTAAGAGTTGTCTGCAAACACAGTAGAATTTTAGTTAGTTCTTCAGTGTTGAGAACAATGTAATTAATATTATATGTGGGGAAGTTTCATCCTATCAAATACTATTCGTTATGACTATTTTGACTGTAGTTAATTCTTGCAGACTTTTTAGCTTTGATGGCTTCCCAGTATTTCACCGATGGTGTGTAATTAGTTTTCTTACCTATCTGGATGATTGAGCAAATAATTAGGGATTTTAGGCTCTATCTTTTCCTTTCTTTCATTCCACAGAGAAAGCCCTTATCTTTGACCAGGAACAGAACTATAACTTCCCAGGTGTCTCCTGAGAAATGGAACAGAAAAGCCAAAGCCACAGTCACTTGTTATTTAACAGGCTTTATGACCACTTTTCTCTTCTCAGTTGCAAGCGGTAATATTTGTATATAAGAGTAGAATCTTTTTTTTTGTTCTGTCTTTTTCTCTTGCTAGGTGAAAGCTCTATGGCTAAGCAATACAAGTTTTATATTCTTATTTTATAGCACCTAAGCTTGTTTTTGCACAGTTATCTGTTGAGAGGCATTTGTAAAATATCTAGTGATGATGGTGTAAGATATTACAGGCCAAACATAAGAAAAGCGTACAGAAGTCCAGCTAAAAAGGAAAGGAATGTCTGTGAACTACACAAGTTAGGGATCTGGGTCTTTTTAAAATGAAACTGGATACACCTGGCTACACCTGAATTTCAGGTCTAGGCAAGCTTTTCTTGTCTCTGCAGTAGTGTCTCCATTCTGGAGAGATCGACCCTTTGTGTCATAGATTAAATTAGTATATGATTTCCAATACATGTTTAAGCTTTATCTTTACTACATGATCTGTAATGAAATTTTGCAGAAGAAAAAGCAAATCTGAGAAGTTCAGTGGTCTGACTGATCTTAACTATATTTTGTCTCATGTACTGTGTTCTAGGCATTTATTATACCCTTCCTGTACTGTTGAATTACCTAGAGACGAATTGGTCAGTTTATGCCTTACCCCAGATTTGACATTTTTATGGTGCCCAGAAGATAGAGTTTTAAAATTCTAGTATTTGAAAAATGGTCTTGATATCTGAGGGAAACAAACCACAGTTCTGTGAAAAAGGAAGGCCATATTATGCTACTGAGGAAGGGACAGTTTGCCTGTTCAAAAGATAGTTAGGCTGAGACCTTCCAAGCTGCTTAAGCAATTTGGGCTCCTTGGTTCCATCTATTTTGATAGGAACAAATGCTCTCAGATGGGAACATGCGTTAAAGCCTGGACTAGCAATCTGAGATAAGTGTCTGACTGAATGCTGAATTTAATTCACAGACAAACAGCTGTGTTTCAGAATGCATTTCTTTTTTTTTTTTTGAGCAATTGTAAAGAGCAGCTGTTCTTTTTTCTTCTGTAGCTATTTTTGAACTCTTAGTACTCCTCCCACCCCCAAATTATGAACTGCCTTTTAAAAATTCATGATTAATCCAATCTTGCCTATTTTGAAGCTCCTGCTGACTAGTAATGATGAAGCAGGAATGACTCCTGTCTATTGGGTAGACTCTCTGATGTGGGCATCTTACAGCTATGTCATCCCAGTGAAGGCCTACGATTATTTCCGAATCCTTGCTTTCAGGACAAGACGTTGCTGTATCTACCACAGTGTATTTTTCTTGTGTTCACAGCTATCAGCCAAACCTTTTGCTGACTGATTCCTTCAGATACACCCCTTCACTCTATCTGACTGGTTTCTTTAGCGTGTCCCTCATTCTGTCCGTTTCCAAAACCAAATATCTATAAAGAAATCGTCTGTAATGAACAAGTCTTCCATACACGCGTGTGCTTTTCATGCTCTGCAATGCTTTCCTCTCCACCCCTCAAAGTAGGAAAACCTGTAGACCCTTTTCCTCCACAGACATGCTGTGTATTTAACCAATTTCACTTCTCAACCGCAATTTTTATTTAGTATGTTTTTCTGTGCTTTCTTTAAAGCCACCTGCCTAGTTTTCCCTCTCTTTTGGAGACTTCCCTGCCAGGAGTCTGAATGCTGCTGATCATATAGGCAGGATTCAATTCAGAAAAACACAGCAAGCATAATTTACCTTTCAGCTTCCAGCCCCTGTGTTGTGTCAGGGTTTTGTTTTTGCTTTCAGCGAATGCAGAAGTTTGCCACAAAGATTGTTTTGGCTGTCTTTAAACCATGGGAAATTCTCTTTTCACCTTTTATAGTCTAAACTTTTAGCACAAAACCCTAATAGACAAATCCAGTAGGCACTCTCAATATGACAAAGAATTATTTTACAACTAGACTACAATATGTCAAGAGACTGTATCAGGTAAAGGAGAAATATAGCCGTACCTCATCTATTGACCTCTGTTCTGAGTCAATAAACTAGAAGAAGCAGCAAAAACCATCATGTTTTAGTAAGAACCATCCTGAAGGGCCTGCTTCAAGCACTCATCCAATGAATACTGCTTTTTAGCTTGCAAATTACATGAAGTTATAAGCGCAAGGCATCTTCCTTTTTAAGTAAACAGACTAGAAGTTTTTTAGAGAAACCTGGAGAAAGTTGGATCGATCACAGCTTAGTCATTAGATATTCATTAAAGGTATCTTAATAGACACCTGTATTTGAATATTTTTGGTTTATGACTATATCAGGTGTTCAAATACTGAAATACTTACAAACTCCAGTACGTATACAAATGCTTCATATTGAGAATGTGCATAATATTGATATAATCAACATTCTGGCCTTTTCTGAGCATTTTAAGGGTAAAATGCATCAGACTGACAGTTACTTTACAATTTTGCAGTGTAAGTTTATTTGACCATAATATTCATCTGATACTTTACAAGCTAAAATATCATTTCTGCAGAATAGTCAGAATACAGTTAATTAGCAAAGCGCTGACCAGGCACAAACCCAGATCTCTCTAAAATGTTAAGATGACAGTAAGCTGATCCTGCAAGTTTGCTATGTTTTTAATTGTCTGCTTGTGGCAAGCTTGCCCAATATTGATGCATACACATGGTGCAGACAACCAGTAGGCACGCTAAATACCTCCTCACAAAAACCTGATGTAAACTTAACTTTGGGTTTGCAGACAAACTGTTGTAAATTCAGTATGAGCCAATGTTGTTGTGCGTTTTTGGTTTGGTTTTTGTTTTTTGTTTTTTTTTTTTTTTTATGGTAACCTTGGTAAAAGGTCTTAGATAGCTGAATTCAGCTAATCTCAGAAAGGCAGAAGACCATTGCAATTTTGCTTTGTCCTTTCAAAAAACCTACAGATTTTGCTGACTGGCTTCTGCTCCCAGCTTGCAGTAATTGGTGGCAAACACAAAGCTAATTCCTTATTACACAGTATTTTCAGGGGGTTAATGGGTAAGCTGTTGAGTATGAAATAGTAAGCCAATAAGGTGGCACCTAGGAGAACAAAGATCTGTACTTCACATTCTCCATTGCTGCATTTTTGTTTTATGTCCCTTATCACTGTTCTCTTTTATGTCAATTCACTTTATGTAAAGTAATGCATAACTAAAAGCTGCCCATAGTAGGTTGACATAGAACACAGTGAAGACTTGGTCATCCATATCCAAGTAGAAAGTTCTGTATGTCCATTTATATCTGTAGCCGTTAGGAATTTCAGGGTAAGGAATTTGCAGAAAGGGGAGACCTGAGAAAAATGAGTTATTTACAACAGTAGAATGGATATCTTCGTTAGAGAAGGAGAATGTGATAAAGTGTAACACTTTGATAAAAGTCTTCTAGCTGCAATAAAATAAATTCTCACCCTTCTTACCATAGAGGAGAGCAGATGAAAATATAAATGCAGAGCTCATTTATTGTTTCTTACTCTGATTTCATCCCATTTGTTTTTCCTTTTTATTGACAGCTTCATTTTCAAATTAGGATAATAGCATCGTATTCTTTCTCTAATTGTGTATATTTAAGTCTCTTTGTCTTGGGGGCTTTGTGTTAGCATAAAGAAATCTGGCTGAAATGGAGTTTTCTCTTATATCATAATGGGCAAGCTTTGTAATCTGAAACTAATGTGCTCTTATTACAATGGCTCCCTCACCCCTACTTACATCCTTACTTCTTTCTAAAAACAAGAATAAAAATAATATAAACACAAAAACACAGCAAGCCTCTGAAGACTTAGGATCTCGAGTGGATCTTGAATTTTGCGTCCCTTCATTTAGAAGAGTGTGTCTACTATTGCAAAGAAGTAAGGTGAGCTCCTTAGAGAACTCTAAGGGTTCTATCTCCCACTTTTTTCAGAACCCTGTTGCTAAGGCACTAAGTTCCCTTGGATGTTTTATGTACAAAAAGGCTACCAGTTCAAGTATGTGTTCCATGTCAGCTTTGCACAGTTCTATATTTCTACAGTAAATAATCATATTTCACATTTTGGAGTGTAATGAGAGCTGCTTAACACATGGTTAATTATTCTGCTAAAGAGCTGTCGGCATTACATGCAAAGGAAAGGAAGAAGAGATAGAGCACAGTTTCTCTATTGTATTAAGCTGAATCATATTTGGATTGGTTGATTTTGCATTGATATGGGAATTAGCAAGGAAGAGAAGGCAACATCCATACATGTTATCTTAAGAGATGAAGCAAAAGATACAAGGGTTTGGTTTCCTTTGCTTTGGCTTTACTGCCAGGTAGAAAGCGGTACTTGAATTTCCCATATTTTCTCCTAGTGTTTAGGGGCCTTTCTTTTCTCTTACAGGGATAGTAACATGGTATTAAAAAGAGATAAAATAAGATAAATCTTGCAGGATGTCAATGTAAACTACTTCCTGATGCTTAAGAGGGTAAACAACCAAAGGCATAGGAACTTTTTTCTCATGTGATGGCCGATCAGTTGTGCAGGGAGCATGTGGGCGCTGCGCTTCAAGTTCCTGGACTATAGGCAGTTGCAGATACAGTATTTTTAAAATTAGAAATAAACCCTTTTAATTTTATGGGACATCTGAAGCTAGGGATGTAGAATGGAGATAGCTACATGTATAATAGCTGAACCAAAACATTTAGACCACGCACTACCATCTGTTTATTGTTTTATTTGTGGTGGTTTATACAGCTGTGTGAAAGAGATTGGTTAATTTATGAATAGAAATGCTAACAAATTAATAACATAACAAGCATGCTGCAAAGGTGCTGACCTTTAGAAAGGAAGATCTGTAACACAAAGAAGGTTGACTTTATTAGAATCTATTAGATGCTTTTGCAAGCAGTCCCAAGGGTGGAATTTCAGATAAGCCAGAACCGTGGAGCACCTGATGAGTCATTAGGAAGGTAAGCCCCATTTCATCAGAAAAATCTGATAGTGAGATCATGTCTGTGAACGGTAGCTTCACTGTTCTCAATGATTTATGTTGATTTAAGTAAAATCTTGTTTATTTTTTGTTGTGCAATAAATATTTCAAACTACTGGTTTGACTAGCTAGATAGCTAAAGTTAGGGTGAATTGCCATTTTAAAATAAGTGTACTCTCCCAGAATGCATCTGGAGAGCTTCCCAGCTGACTTCACTACAGGTTGTTATTGTCAGCTGCCAGACCTCAGGCTAGTTTTGACACTTTTATCCTTATGAGTTTGTTTTTTTGGTTGGTTGGTTGGGTTTTTTTGTTGTTTTTTTGTTTGTTTGTTTGTTTGTTTGTTTGTTTTACCAGTAGAATGTGCAGATTTAAGGGTTTTATGAGCATTTTCCCTTAGTGTATTTGCTGAGTGGAAAAGAGATGAAGGTGCATAAGAGCTCTTGAGGCTATTTAATAGAACCCTTAAATACTTGTTTTTGAAGTTTGTGATGATTTGGACTTAGATCTGTCAACCTGACTTTAAATTACTCCTCATACTGTTTTCTGTTGGAAAATAACATATTCTAGGTCACTAGGAAGTTAGCTGTGATGTTCTTTTTTCTGACATCCTACCGAATCATTTGTCATGTATCCTGTTATGGATGTATGATTAGTAGTTCTAAGAACAGTTTTGTGTGTCGCATTTCAATAGTCCTTTTTTCCCAATTCTGTTTCTAATGAAGTCTATGAGAAATTATTAAATAGCTAAGGAATACAGACTTGGATTTTGAGCTTCACTAACATCAGTATCTTGTATTTCCATATGGAAATTGCTCTTCAGGACTCCAGCTGAGCCATTGGGATGGCCCTTCTAGTTCTGTATGCATTTTTAAGTGATGTGAAAGCCTGCTTTTCATTTTAACCGTTTGTTTTGGATAGCTGAAATGGAGAAGAGATCATGCAGATATAACATGCTTGAACAAACTTGACAGTGAAGGAAGTGGAAGGATACTATTGGTGGCTCATAGCTGATGCTATTTGCTTTGTTGGTCTGTGTGAGATACAGCCCTCTGTGATATTGGTGATCTTGCACGCATCCACCTCCAAAAAGATGACTACACCCTGAAAAGTGACATGCCTATTAAGCAAATAAATATCTTTTGCTGCTGAATCAGTTAATGGAAGTCATCAGGATGTCTATTTTGTGTAATGATAACGGATGAGAAAATTCCCAATGTGAGACAAAAAAAAAAAAGTCTGCATTTTGTTTACGCTACTGAAATGATCAGTGCTGTCAGATTCTAAGGTTCACTTTCAATGTCCTTATGAATATTAATGTACTTGAAATGTCCTAGAAATATTTAGGGGGAAAAAAGTTCCACAAGGTTGAGTTTATTCGTTATATCCTGACTCCATAGTATAATGATGTTGACTGATTCTTTACTAAACAAAAGTCAATGTGCTTAAATGTAGCCAAATTAAGTTCATTGAAAAGTTTATCTGCTTATACCTATAATTCTTTTACGCAAGTTTAGGCAATTTCAGAGGGATGGCTTGTTAAGCCATAGTACAATAGAAACCACTGGTGCAAGATGCATTAGAAGATTATCCATGGGAAATGTATTGTTTGCTATTCATTAATTTTTCAGAGTATTGAAAATGCTTTTCCTTAAAATCTGACATATCAAAAGCTTAACAGCTTTTGTTAAATGTTTTGCAGTCTGTGTAACGACTCTTTACAGGAAGGTGTACAAAAACACTAACTCCTTACACCTGCAATCAGCAAGACTTGCAAGATAAATGGTAAAGCAAGTATTAAAGACCCTTGACTTTAGTTTTCATGAGGAAAGAAGCCCACAAATGTATCTGAGCTATGTGGGGGTAAATGAGGCAACGTTACTTCACTTTTTGTTTTTATTGCAGAGAAGGAACTTGTAGTAAAAGAATATTTGTATTCAGGTTTTTTTAAGTCATTTGAGGATAAAAAGTCAAAAAAAAAAAAAAGTGTAACAAAAGTTTCTGGTAGAATGTGAGAAAAGGTGAAATCTCACAAGAAAATGTGAGGGCAAAACTATAAAAGGTGAAAGACTGAAATGAGCCCAGAATAGTATTTTTCTTTATTCAGCCTGGTGTTCTCCTCCAGAAGAATTAAAAGATTGACTCTAAAATCACAGCGAATGTGACTGATCTGATGTTGGTTGTATCACCTGCACAATGGAACATACACACACAGATCTGATGGTTCAGGATAACTACACAGAAATACACACTACCCTTCACAGGAGAACTCTTTGGTTTTAAGTCAATGGTAAATATTTTTTAAGTGAAAGCACACTTCAGACAAAGATTAGGGTTATAAACTTTCATATGAGGACTATTGCTGGTATTGTGTATTATTGTCAAGAAAAGAATGACTTGGACAGGGAGACAAGACAGCTTGATTTAACTTCATATTAACTTCTTAGTCATATTAACTTCTTAGTGTATTGCATTCATTACTCTTGGATGTTATCTCTAAAAATAGCACTTCAAAGTGCCTATGAATTAGATTTTATGACATGAAAATGTCATTTCTGAAAGAATCAGATATTATACAAGATATGACAGTGACCAGTGAACAAATCTTTCTCTTAAGTGTGGGTTGAACTCTAACTTTGGATATAGGTTAAGTTATGTGGACTTAATAGCTGGTTGGTTTGGTTTGGTTTGGTTTGGTTTGGTTTAGTTTTAATTGATTCCAAGGTCCTTAAAATACCATTCAAAAGCTATCTCCAATATCAACTGCCTATTTTGTACAACAGGTTAAATTCAGGAATAACAGATTGTAAATCAAGCAGGATTATCGTAAATGTGTAAAATTTATAGTCTGGCAGAAAGGATAGGAGAGATGTTCTGAAAAGTGGCTTCTTGCAGGCATGTGGTAAATTACCTTTTTTTTTTTTAACTGAGTACTTGTGTTAAAATTTATAAAGGATGGTTAAATTATAATAAAAAGACATCATTGTAATAATATTACAACTGTAATGATATCAAGTGCTGTACATTCAGTGAAAGCAAAACATTTGCTGAAAGCAATCTAGATTGAATCCTTTATATAGTACAAATATCTTCAATAATGAATTGATTCCTCTAGTCTAGATAGCCTGTTATTGTATGAGGCCCAGCTCAGAGACAAAGTCTTGTTTGATGGAAACAAAACTTTCTTTGTGCTGCTGAAATCACCATGTTTATATTTACATATATCTGTGTTGCCCTGAGGAAAGCACTGATAAATTGACTCATGCAACTCCAGAGTAGAGCCTATATGGTTCCAAAAGCGGGTGCTTTATTGTTTATCTTTTTAAAAGGGCAGTGTGTCATTGCTACCTGGGTTTTAGTTACAGTGATGTTACTTTTTTTTCTTCCCTTTGTATGACAGCTGTTCTTTTCTGTTTAATTCTTTGGTTTGGTTGGGTTTTATTTAAGCCAGTAAGAACATAGGAGGCTTTTTGTAATTATGTAGTCTTCAGTAAACACAGACCTGTGTCTCTATCACTACCTGGGATTGTCCCTTTTTCTCATTGTTGGTTTAATATTCTTAATTCCACATTAAAGAAACTTAATAAATTTTAAATGTCTGCTTTAAGCCATGAAACCATTTAAGATGGTCTTTCTGATCAGACTAAACTGATTAATAGGCAAGTTGCAGTCTAGCATCATACTCTTTTGATTCTTGTCATTGAAAAGTAGACTACAATAGTCAAGCACAATATTTAAAGACTCTTCAACTTCATAGCTTAAAAACTAAAAGATTTGGACTAACAGACTTTTGCCTAGATGAAACAGGGTTTGAAATTTTTCTTAGAATTAATGAATACTGCTCATTTATCAATAAATTGATTTATAATATGTAAGTATATTAGTGGTGAATATTGTGTCCATTGAACTAAGGTCATTGAAGGTACATAGAACTGGAGCCAAAAAATGCTATCAGTGTCCTTGAGTATTACTGGCATTTTGATTTAACCACAAAATAAGCCTAGAATTGCTGATATCACTTAAGATCTGTCAGTTTACTGTTTTTCACTTACACCCCTTGCATTTGCTGTTCAAGTGTATGTTTTGTGATGGGAATTCAGCATATAGAAGACCACAGTTGTTAGCAGCCCTGCAGGCTGGAAGCTAGCTCTGCTGAGAGATTAGTGCAAATAAATGCATTGATTCTCCCTGGTCAAGCTTTTTACAGGAGTTCAGCTGTTTGCATTTAATACAGTGGTTAAAAAAAGATTAAATGCAGAGTGAGGAATACTTTATAATCATTGATGTTGTCAAAGCTGTTTTCAGCTAAGTCGTAATGTGAGAAAGAAACAGAATGATGTCTTTTTCTTGTCTGTGCTATAATTTTAACCATATTGTATCAGCCATAACCTGAGCAACTATTTTTTTTTTTCTTTAAAGATAACTAAATAAAACTAGAAATCTGTTCACGGAAGTTTTGGAATCAAATACTCCTCCTTTTGTATTCTCTGCTTACACATATGCTGTAGGAGGAGGATTCTTTTGGCAAGTAAAAGAAAAACAAACTGAATTTACAGTAGACTCTCAGTGCCTGATCCCAGGAGGTGCGCATCAGATGACTAGCTACTTGCAAAGTCTCGTTGCTGAAAGTGAAACTGGAGGTACCCAGCACCTCCACACTCAGAGTCTAATTTTGTGATTTTGTTGGAGCCCAATAGTACTTGGAAAAGTGACATTGCTATTGTAATACAACAATATATAGTGGTATTCAGTGCAGTATTTGGTTCAGTATTTTGTGTGATTGGATTTAAAGCTGCAAAAGCTTGAAGAAAAGCTATCTGGCAAACACTCTCTCACTGAGGATTTTTTTGAAAGCTTTTGTATCTACGGAGAGTTAAATTAGGGTCAATGGAGAGTTTAAAGTTAAGAATTAATTAGGGTGGGGTGAAGTAGTAAAATGCTTGGTGGGGGAAATCATTGAGGACATCAGTGAAGGGCAGAGAAGTCAAGTATTTAAAAAAAAAATAGTAGTTATCTATTGTAGAAAATATAATGAGAAGACATACTGTGAGAGTCCCACCTACTCATTCTTAGCTGAAAAATAATGTGTTATAATTACGCATGTCAAGTATATATGATTGTGGTTACTTGCTGCTTGAAAATACTGGCAGAAATATCTGTGTAATGTGATCTGATAATATACACTAAATCATAATAACTGAATCAGAGAGAAGTTATTTTGCTAATAAGTCAAAAAGTGTTCTATAGAAATTAAAGGGAAATAGAAAGCTTTTAAAGATTTTACTTGACACAAAATAGCATAGCTAGTATTGTACCTTGCTATTAATTAGTAACCCAAAATATGGACATCTGGTGGAATATTGGCACCACTGAGATCAAATTCTATTGTCATATTGGGAGAATAATTTTATTGGGAGAATAATTTCATGGTTTTAATCAATTTTTGCCAGATATATGGTGCCTTTACCAGTGCCTTTGCATATTCTTTTATTTTTTTCTCTTGAATTAATATATCACACTAGAACATGTTGTCAATGTCAAAGGATACTGTATATCAGCATACATAGTGATACAAAAGGAATTAGCATATTCTCATGAAAGATAATAATGTACTGTTAGGATATCAGTCCTAGTATAGAGACATGTCAATGATGAGTGACAGGAACTCACATTGCACTCGATAGGTGGATGTTATGAATAATAGTTTGCTTAGTGAGGGTAGACATTTCTGTGTCTCAGCTGGGCCTGCAGGTTTCAGAAGCAGGTCTCAAATGCTTATTTTTCTTTCTGTTGCATCTTGATTAGTTTGATGTAAACTGAAGATACCTGAGAGAGATGGTATGGACTGTACTAAAGAAACTGAAGTTAATCAGTAAATGTAGTCTTTCAGCAATTCCTCTCCCAAGTCATATTTTAAGTTAGGAAACCAATATAGCTATGGCTAGATTTGTGAAATGGATTAAAATCTATCTGCACTCACACCTGAGCCCAAGTTGCATGTACTTCTTTAACCTCATGTAGACTCAGTAATAAATTGATTTATATGGTAGTAGGTGACTGAAGAGTGATCTGGGATATTATTTAGTTCTTGGCATGCTTCCTTTAGTAACAACAACAACAAAAAAATCAAATGTGAATCAAAATGTGGTGTCCATGTGACAGTTTATTTCCCTTCACTGTAGGATAGCTTTATGGGTTTCTCTTCCTTCCTTCCTTATAAAATGGAAGAAACCATCGCAAGAGAATCTCTAATGGAGTCTTTGCTGAATCCTACCGTCAAGAGGACAGTACGATTTCTGACTTCTTTCAAGGCTTCCTCTTGGAGACTTTTTTGCATTGGTAGAAAAGGGATTCAATAATACTTTGAGGAAAACTAGCTTTTGAATGTCACAGTGTTGCTTAGTAGTGGCTGATAAGTGCTGATGTGTTAATAGACACCTGGACTTTAAAAAAAAATCAACAAATCTCAGCAGCAAAGTTTTCTTGTTTGCATTATTCTGGCTGTAGCATACTGGATCAGAGGAACCCAGGTGGAGAAGAGATAAATGTTACTTTCCATGAATAATACTTGTGGGAGAAAAAGGAGGAACAGGAATAGTGTCTGCAAGAAAATAGCAAGAAGAGAGCTTTTAGCACAGCCAGGACCACAGAGAGCATGGAGAAGATGCAGAGGCAGTCCACAGAACTGATAGAAAGTAAGACTTTTTTCAGTTCTTCTAAGTGAACTGTAAAAAATGTATTGCAACCAGAAAGCCACTGAAAAATCATTTCATTGACATCCTAAGGGAGAACATGCATTTTGAAAAGGTACGGTAATCAGTTAACCCATTTTAGGTTTGTATTTTTTCTATCGTGTCCTTCGTTTTCCTTAACTGACAGTGGTCATTGTTCTCACATCTCTTCTGATGTGAGAATAATATATATAATAAAACCTTGCTAGGGAATTTATAAAACCCTTTTGGTAGGCTTGTATGCTTGATGTTAGAAAAAGGTGAAGGCAGTACCACCATTTCTGTATGGCTTTACATCAAGCAAAATGTTAATTAATATTTTTAATATAATAATCTTGCTTTTTCTGTCTTCCACCCTCAAAATTAAATATGCATTGCATCAGTGATAATCCTGAGAAAAAAATTCTTTTTTTATGAAACCTTTTTGCTATTTAAACAGAGGAATGGATTCGGCACTGAAGAAAAGATTTAAATCTGTTTTAAATGTTTTTGCTTTTTTACGACCCAACATTACAAAGCTAGTAGACACAGTAATAAAGAACTCTGTATGTTCCAAGTATTCTACCATCTCTTCTTCTGATTATCCAAGTGTAGCTTTATTTTCCTATTCACTTGTCAAGGAATACATAGTTGTTAACAATTGATGTCTAAGGATGCCATCAGTCCAGTGACTTGATGGTGTCAATAAAATTTGTACAAGGCATGAGCTCAGATCTCAGGAACTGCTGTATAGCCTCAATCTAAATAATCTAATTTTATCTGAGAGAGTAAAACAAGAGCATTTAGGGAATCTTGCTAAAGAATAAGTAAAATGCTGAAGAAATTTTATTTTCTAGAGTGAGTTACAAATCTGAAGATAAGCAGAGACTACCTCTTAGCTCTGGGAGTTCATTCTGTAGGATTCTTATTGACTGGTTCTTATTAACTATGGTGGCAGAACTGAGTATATGGTGTTTTTCAAGGCCTTGCCAGCTCATGCTGTGTTGTGTTTCTTTGCCTACAGCTAAGTTTATTGCTCACTCTAAACATAAAATAAATAAAAAAAATAGACTGAATGTACTCTCAGAATAAAAAAGAAACACGAAATTGGAATATGTAGTCTCCTAAGGTTTTTTGAATCAACATGAATCTAAATATTTGGATCTAATCACAATGCTTTTCCTTTTTCTTTAAATAATTAATCTTTCTCCCACAAAGAATTAAAAAGTATTAAACTCTATTTGAGAGCTCATACTGTGGGATTCCAGTGACCCGTAAATGTTTTGTGACCTCAGAAAGCATTTACTCTTCTTTTATGAAGAAACTTAATGGAACTTACAACAAGCTTTCTCATGCATGTCTGCATACAAGTCAAAATAAACCTTTGATTAGATGAATGTTGATCTAGGGCTATCAAAAAGTTTACATTTTAGATTAAAATCTCCAGTTGAAATCTTTAGATGAAATAACTTTAGTTCTTTCAGTGAAACTAGATGAACAAGAAATAGCCAACAGCCATGACAGGAATATTCAGGTTTTCTTATATCTAGGAAAAGCTTCTTATCAGTTCCTTGATTCCATTTGGCTTCAGGTTTAGCAGAACAGTGTTGTTAAAATATGCTGTTTATCTCTGCTTCTAGAAGATCAGTAGATAAGACTAAGTATGGTATAAGGTACTGTATTTGTATGGTAGGGGGTGAAACAACTAAGTTTAACTGACTTTGGAAATATGACCCGAGCTTTGTCTTTGAATTACATTGTCATAAAACCAAAGCCAGAAGAAAAAATCCCGCCTCTTGAGGTATGATTACTTAAGCATTTCACCAAAAGAAAAATATAAATATTATAAAACAGAAAATGCAAATTTTGAAGAAATAGAACATCTGGTACGAATTGCTTATAATTATTTTGCAAATGATGTTTTTCCCAGTGGCATTATATTGTTCGAATTGATTTCCCAATATTTGACAAAAATATAAACACACAGTGCATGCCCATCATGAAAAAATAACTGTAATAATAATAAAAACATTTCAGCATGCACACTGTTAAGTGGTGATATTATTTGGCAGGTTAGTTATCAAAAAAATGTCTTGCTGAAACTTATGTCGACATTCCTAGGCTATTCTTGTTGGAACAGACATACAAGGGAGCAACCTGCGTTTGTATTTGTTGTGCCAATGACACAGGAAAAGGTAGAAGAGGTGCTGGAGTTAAAATGTAAACATCCAGTTAGGAAGTTAGTTCTCGGAAATGTTCTTGGGGCCAGACAGAAAGATGGAAATATAGCAAACCTCTGGGGTCTGATCTTTGTGCAGGGACTATTTCTGTTCTTATTTGTACAATGCCTCCTACAATGGGGATATGTCCTCTAGGAAATGCGGTATTGCATATAATAAATAATGATGTTGGAAGCAAAAAGTTTACTCAAGTTTTACTGTAAACAGCTGGAAATAAAAAAAAATTATTATGTGCTAGCCATCTTCAAAAAGGTTCTCTGTGTGTGTGGTGTATGTGTTTATGCATATCAATCAAGGACAAGCAAAAATAGAAACAATTGGATTTTGAGTTTAGGAATGGCTCATACTTTCCTTCCATCAATTTTCCCTAATACTGTGATGACAAAATGCCATCTCTGCATGTTCAACAGTAATAGAAGCAAAAAGCAATGGAATTTTTGTGGGTTTCCAAATCTTTCTTCGTAGTGCCACGTAAATACCAGTGTTTGCTACAAACAATATGTGAGATGAAAGAGGAAGAATGGCACATTGAAAACTATGGTCTTTTGCTTTTTACAATATTTTGGTGCATGTCCAAAATGTTTCTTGCTAATGTCTTGCCGAGTCTTAAGTTTCCATCTTTATAAGTATCTTGCTGAAAATTGGAATGTACCTGTAATATAAAAATAGTGTTGCCCTGCCTGCTGCACTAGCAAGTCCATAACCTGTTCAGGTGGGTGGCAGTTTTTACAGAGACCAGAACTTTATATTGCCACTAACACATGGTTTGGAAAATGGCAGCGGCACATTTTAAATGGAATACACATGCTAGCTTTTATGGAATTCTCATTAATATTATAGCTCAAAGTTCTACACTTAATAGGAAACATTAGTTTGGAAAGGACAACAATTGGTGATAAAAAATTCAACAAGTGCACATGAAAAGGTCTCTGTTGCCAAAAAGTAAAAATTAAAAAGAATCATTATGTCCATTTTTTTGTATTTATTGTTTTTTTTTTTTATTCTTTTAAAATAGGTGTTTGAATATTTTAAAATAAGCTTAAGACTGTTTTCATAACTTTGACTTAACCTCCCTTCTAGGTGATACCAAAGGTAGAGCTAGCAAAGGCTATTTATCAGTCGTGGCATATTCCGTTAGCCTCAATTTTAACAACTTGGGACCTAACCAAGACTCCTCTCATCTTCATGGTATGTATTAGCTCTTCCTTTATTGTTGGCGATGGCATATTTATTTCTAATAAATTCAGTAATTTTCCACTTGAATTCTGGTCACTTTTGCAGTTTTGGGGATCTAATTCTACAGTGTTTAGTAAAAATTCAAATATGGTATCAAGAGGCTTGAGATACAAGAACTTAAATTCTTAGACACTGGCCAAATTGCCACCTTTTTTAAGTGAGAAAAATTGAAATTCTGGTTCTGCTAAAGATAAAAACAGATCTTAGCTGTAGGACTAAACAGGCTGTGCCCAATGCTTTACATAACCACAGTATTTGCTGTGAATTTTGTTCTGTTTGTGCTTCCGTAAAACTTTCACTGATTCCCCTGATGTCAATATATTTAATGAGTTGTAAATCAGTGCCAAATTTAGCTTCTACCTGAAGCACTAAACCAACAAAAGCAAAGCAATTCTGATTTCACTAAATCTTAATGTTGTTTTAAAATAGTTTTTAATGGGGTTAATTTCTTTAGGTTTTTCTTTCTCTCAGGGTACTATAACTTGATTGATATAGTTCCCTTTCATTTTGACATTGTAACACGGTCTCATTAGGCCTGCAATGAAATTGAATTGCCGTCATAATATCACATCATAAAGGCATATTAACAAAATCTCTATAGACTTCTATTGGAATCATTTTTCCATCATAACCTTAATGTCATTGAAGAAGGCTCTTCCTGAGCGTAGGAAGAAAACATAGGAAGAAAGCTGGCTCTGGGACTCTCATTTTTAAGACCTAGATTTGTCTTCCATTTCTTACCAGTTACAGCAAACTAACTGGTTTAAATTTTACAGATAAGTACTGTGTAGTATCTCAGTTATAACTCCAGTCAATTCCATTGCTTATTGTTTTGGGGATTTATATGTTCATCCCTCAAAAGTCTTATTAGCCAGTTATGCTTCACTGTTTTGTAGAATGCTCTTCATAACCCCTGCTCTTCTTAGTTAGGCAAGCAAGATCAGTTTTATCCATTTGTAAAATGACAAGATATCGCTGACATCTTTTGGTGGCATGCGGGAGTTGTCAAACTTCCAGCTATCTTTTGATCCTTCCTTGTCTTATCCATAAGACAGATTTTAATCTTCTTCACAGATTTACTGTCTTGAAGTCTGATTGGTTGAAGTCTGATTTTATAAAGCTGACCATTTTGTACAACTGAAGTAAAACTGGTTTTGCCAGTTGATTACAGGGCAGAATTTAAAACTCAGGGAACTTTTTTTGAAGTTTTTTTGAGACTGTTGCTAAAGTTCATTTGCTGGACTGAGCTACTGTGTTTTCATTGCCCTTACTTGTTTTACCAGTGCCTAGGTGGGTTAATCAAGGAATAGACCTCAGATAGTAGGAGTACATGAAGTTAGACATATATTGCATCTTATTAATAGCCATAACATATTTTTATGCAAATGAAAATATCTGCTTCAGTAGAGAACAGATCATTTATAAAAAATCTAAGTGGTTAGGTAAACTTTCTAAAACTGTGGTGTTTCTTCTACCGTATTCTATCCTTTTCCAACTGCTCTAATAAATGAGAGCTTTAAAGAAGTTCAGCTGTAACATCAAAATACGTGATCTAGATACAATCTTTTCCAACTATCCCAGAGATAAGAAAGAGGATATGGTAGGAAAGGTTCAGATTCTGCTCAAAATAAAATGGGGTTTTCACTGAAAGATTGAATCCATGATTCGTTCCATTAATCCTAAAATTTTCCTTCACACAGAAAGGAAGCTAGAAAAAAAGGAGTCTCGCATTTGGTAGAAGCTGCCTGTCTCCAAAAAAGACTGAGCAAGGATCATTTAGGAACACCATTACTCTCCTCGTGTGCAATGGGCACAGAAAAGTCTAATTCCACAAAGTACGTGTACTAAGGTTGAATGTCTGTGCACAAGCAGTGAAGTTGTGGGATACATGTTTAGTGTTGGAGCTATTCTGTATTCTTTACTCCCTCCTAATTGGAGCGAACGGGACCGTGCCTCCTACAATGGTGTAAAGTGTCTGGCAAATTTTATATTCTACTGATTAAAACTTTTTAATTGTATTACTTTATTTGGCTTAGTGTTTTGCTAATTAATAAGTTTTTCTATTGCCTAGTCAGTGAGCAGTTGCAGTTCACACTGCAGAATACAGACGCTTTGGAAGAGTGCATGCTACAAAACACAGCTTTGCAAATTGAAATATCTGAAGACATTTGCATGATTAACTCCCTGACTATCCTGGGATGATTAGATCTGCCGAAGTCACATGTTTAAAACATTCAGCCAATTTAATCAGTCTGAAAAGGCTTAATTTATTTCCAAGTGTTTAGTGTGATTATTGGTTTAAATCATAAACAAAAGTTAACGAAAAAAAAAAAGATGTGGGTGGTGCATCACTTACTACTTTATGTAACGAGACATACTGGTATTTCATGGCATATTCTAACACAGAATGAGAAATATATGCATATTTTTTTCACATTGGCAACTGTGTATTATGTTAAAGTACAATATGTAACAAAAGCAACACCTCCCTCTTTAAGTCAGCCCCCAATCCCCTTCCAGCCTGTATGATCACAGCCTGAATTTTCACAGCTCGTGAATCATTGAAGTACATTTTCAGTACAGAGCTACAGAGTACTGAGAAATTATGTGACAAGCAAATCTCTTTCTCTCTCACTTTTCTTCTCTCTTGAGTATTCTTCCCAGTTCTTTTAAATAAGAAAGAAAATTAATTCAGGTGATACTAAAAACTGTTTATAAGGAGCATTGAAAAACAGGAAAATGTCTAATTATAATGTTTTTTGTTGCCATTTGAAATACAGCACAAAAGCAGTCTGCACTTTTTCAGAGGGCATCCTTTATGAAGATGTTATTAATCTAAGGAACAATAGCATCATTTATTAACTTTGGCTGTGTCTTCATACTAGGCTTTTGTGTTTTGGAACTATTGCTAAAACATTAACTGACTGATACATGCAGCACCCCTATGAGGTAGGTAAATATTATTAAAACTGCTGAAATGTGTATCCACAAATAATTGTTTGATGAAAAATTGCCTGGTTTTATTCAGAACAATGACTCAGATGACTGGGAAGATGCTTCTCAGGTTTACATTGAGAAACCAGGAGTGCTAAAGGTGAGGAGTTTGCCTAGTGTCAAAGAGAAAGCCAGTGTGAGAAGTCAGCTACAAATCATGGTCTTTATTGCTGCAGTGTATCTTTAACATACTGCACTTCCTTCTACAAGGACACCATAGGAAAATCACAACAGGCCTTTTCTATAGCCCAATTTGGTGGTTGGGTTTTACCTCTTGTGGTGCATGTGCCTTTTTAGTAAATACGTCGTATGGGTTTCTTCTTACTGAAAACTTTTTGTCTGGTTGGTTGGTTGGTTTGGTTCAGCATACCAGAAAGAAATACTTTCCTCAACCTGGATTCCCAAATCAAGCAGTTTCATGTCTTATTTGCACACAAGGTGTCACTACTGTTTTGCATGGTGCAGTGCTGCCCTGAGCTGCTGGCGGTGTGCAAGGGTGCTGCTCCTGGGTGCAGCAAAAGCTTAGTCCCACCCTACTCTGTGACAGCTTGAGTGATTAGGGGCACCCAGTTTGTGTGTGTCGCTCATATTAATGAACATACCTTTACTTCCTACTGACTTCTTCATTTCTACGTATTCAGTTTCACAAACACAAGAAGGTAACCTGTTGAGATTGTATTTAATCTCTCACCTTAAGTGACCTTTCTGAGTTCATTTTCTTGGGCAGTTCAGAGTGAATATGGTGTTCATGAAGTGTAACAGGCTGGGTTGTGGAAGGATGGATGCTGCTGCAGCCGTGGCACTCTTGTTCCTAAGTGTGGCAGCATCTACGGTGTGAAAAATCAAGTGGAAAAAACAACCTTCAACAGTGGCTCTCTAGAACATTTCAGAATAACACTTAAATTATTACAGTGCTGGGTAAGTAGAGTATAAATATGATCCTCACCTAATCTGTATAGCACTGTTTCATGTGCAAGTACTTGAAGTATTTTGGACACTACAATGTACCAGTGTAAATTTAAAAGGTACTCTCTTTTGTTCTTAGTGTTCATCACACTTATGTCTTTCAACTCATTTGGAAGACAAACTGATAATTTTGTGATTTGTTCCCAAGACTGATATTGTGCTTTTAGGCTTCTGGTAGGATAAAAGTGCAAAATGATCTTCAGAATTTGCAGAAGTAGTTTGGAAAAGGATGCAGATCAGAGGGCAGAGGTAAAAAGTATTCCTCGTGGGTAGTGCTATGGGTAAAATGGCCTTTGACTTGGGGAATTTTTAGTGAAGTTAATTTATTGGCAATTAATACCAGCTTCTGATCAGTAATCTCAGTATTAGGGGGAAAAAATAACCCATAAACATTAAATAAGCACCTTTCTTCCTCCTTTCTCAGGCTCAGTTTAACCCAATCACCTATCCTCTGCCTTCCTAAACCCACGCTTCTGACCGTCCCTAGCCTGGTGTGGGCCACCCTTGGCCGCGGTCCCTCAGCAGGTCCCTGCCTGGCGTGGGCCGTCCGCAGGCTGCTTTCCCTCAGCAACGGCACGGAGCGCCTCGTTCCAGGAGTGCGTCTCCAGCCGCAGGTCTCCACAGCCATCCCTCCCTCCTCACATCTCAAGCGCATCCCTGCGTCTCTCCTTACGTGTTTCCTCACGTCTTGTCCCATAGCTGCCATGGCTTCTTCTTGAATCCATGTGGGGCCGGCATCATGCACCCCTCTGACTGGAGGCAGTTTTGGCGCACAGCGGGTTGCCCCTGTCAGGCTGCAGCAGCCTGGAACAAGCTGCGACCGGTACCGGGCAGTTCATGGTCTCCTCCCGCACAGGCACTGCTGCAGCCCTTGGCTACCAAAATGCTACCATTTGTGTCCAGTACAGGTAGGAATAAATCTTATTTGTGTAAGTAGGAGCCAGGGAATGTCTGGCTAGGTGGGGTGGAGGATGTGGAGGGTGTGGAGGTTGGTTTACGTGACAATGTGAGCGTTAATCACCGATGTCATTACGTTGTGAAAAGGCGGGACTACTGCTGTGTGTGCACAGGGGCTTTGCTTGCAAGACACACAAAACAAACTTTTCTTAGTTTTGATTTATGTTTCACCTGGAATTTAGAATATTATTCAGCATACTTCACACCACTGGAGAGAATCGAGAGGCGAGGGCAAGGATCGTGGGAGGCTTAGGAAACCTGCTCGGCTGAGTGAATTTTAATTGTTCAGTTTGAGCGAGGGGGAGCATGATGAGTCTCCAAGTGTCTCCAAATTGCTTCAAAGAGAAAGGGAATAATTTGTTTTCCATTGCTTCTGGGGACAGGGTAAAGAATAATGGAATTAAACTGCAGCAAGGGAGGTTTAGGCTCGACATCAGGAAAAAAATTCCGGTTGTAAGAATAGTTGCGTCCTAGAATATATTGCTTGGGGAAGTACTGGAGTCTCTGTCACTGCAGTACTTAAGAGCAGACTAAACAAGCATTTTCCAGGGATAATTTAAGCGGAGTTGGTCCTGCTTTGGTTTATGAAGACGAATTAGTTCAGTTCTCCAGGTCCACCTCTCCGTTCTGTGATGCAAGTTGATTCAAATCATGAAATAGATACAATTTTGCTTTTGAATCCGTTGCTTTAGGACAACAGTCAAGTGATATCTCTCTCCTGTCCCGTACAAGGATGAAGACAGAAGAGAGACAGGTTAATCTTATTTTGTTTCCACCAGTTGTTTTCTGTTGTAGAAAGGCTTTTCCTTCCAGAAAAAGATGTTTCTTTTGCTATCTAGTTTCTTACTGGGGACTACAAATTACAGCACTTTTATTTTCTTTGTATACTTTCCCCTTTGTTTTAATAGTAACTGAAATATATTTGGTGGAAGCATTGAAGGACAAGGTTCATACTGTGTGCCTGTGCGTGTACATAAATGCCGTGATACACCAAGGAGAATAACCTATCACATTTAGCTTGTTGAGTTCATTAGAATAAATGGCTAATGCATTTAAAATGAAACTTTATGATCCTTACTGGACTTACTTAATTTATAAAGAATAATGTCATGAGATGGCTGATTTTTTTTTTATTTTATTTTGATGCTAGCTCAAGGTAGCAGTCATGCAGTCTTGCTTTAACATATGCCAGTACAGCATGTAAAAGGAATGCCCCTTTAAAAATAGCAGAGCATACTGAGCCTTCAAAATGTCACTACTTCTTTCCACTATCACTTGCTTATGGCAATCTTATGACAATTTTATTGGAACAGATAGTTCATTCTGACTATATTTTAAGATAGAAATTGCATGTAATTTCTATTAATTAAGGAGGAGTTACTCGAAGGAGATATCATGGCAGATTGAGTAACTTTTGCTTTAAAACATGGTTATTCCATTTGTATGCTTCGGTTATGCACTGGGTCGTTTGCTCGGTGAAAGCACAGTTCTTGCCTTTCGCTCTTCTCTGACACAGGTGTGTTGCATCACTGTCATTGTGTCAAAGGCGTTGCTGTCTGCATCGACTTGTCTGAATTCAGCTTATTTTTCACCTTGATTACTCAGTTGCTACACCTTTGGTATTTCAACCCAGAAAACATTTAGGTCTGAAAGTATGCCATAATTTTTCAATGTGTTTTCAAGCAGTAATGTTAAAAGAACTAAGGTTATTGTTTGAGAATGGAACTAGACTTGAACGGTTGGGAGGGAAAATTTTCACCACTTAAAAATGGTCACTCTTACTGTTTTTTTGGCTTATCTATGGTTTCTGAGCTTCACTGATAACATAAATAGATAAAATTGTTTATCATAGTTCTCTCTGCTATTTGGTTTTATTTTTTATGGACATTTTCTCTATTTAATAATTAGCTGAGTTCAGTTATGTAATATTAATTGGCTGGTCTTGCTGTTTAGAAATTTGCACCACTGATTAAGATATTTACTGGAGTTTGTGTTTGACCGTAATAGATCAGTAGTGACAGAACAAGATATAAAGAAGTACACCTAGGAAACAGTTTAGAAGCATCAAGAAGGACAGGTGGCACTATATAAAATTTTCTAAAAAAATATTATTAGACAGTTCTTGCTAAAAGACTTGCCATATCTACAAATGCTTTATTTTAAGCGCACCTGATGATTAAAAATAGAAAAAAGTTTATTTTCAGTACTGTGCTTGAAAAAATATTTTTCATCCACAGTAGATTTCTATTAATATATATATGCACACAAAAAAAAAAACCAAAACCGTTTTTAAACTGCACAAGTCTGCCAGTTTCAAACAAGAAAATCCTCATCTCCATCTCAACATGACTATATTATGTACAGGGTTATGTATACAATGCATGCACAAAATTGTTCTGTTTTTATTTTCATGCTATTTGTGCCAAATACAATTTGGATTGATGATGATAGTCATTGATAGTCACTGATTTGATAGTAGTCATTGGACTGGGTAAATATTTTTGGTGAAATTTTAAGTCACACCACATTACGTAACAAATGTATTGTGTCATGTACTATTCTTTCAATTTCTAGATGTTTGACATGATGTAATGTGATCTGAAATAATAATAAGTGATGTAGAACAATGCGTCATGCAGTGTGTCAGAAACATGTTTAATGTTCCTGAATGTTCTTTAGCTTTACGTCCATTTTACTGATCTGGAGCGGTAAGTAATCTGTTAGTAAAAGTGCAGATATGGCAAATGTAGCAAAAATATCATGGGAAAAGTCCTGTGCAGGAATTGCTGTAATGAGTGGCTTCATTATGTTTGGATCAGACCTATAATCTTTACATTTATATTGTATGTAATCTGCCTGATAGCAGACATTTACTTTACCGGGCAAGTTGAATGTGTTTGTTGCAAGGATTACTTGAGATATACCAAACTTCCGTATTTGCTGTCTACCAGAGGTAGCTCAGCCCTTTCTTGAAATTCAGAACATGCTCTATCATGCTTTGCATTTGTATGTAAATGTTTCTTGCACACTGAAAACTGGAATTTCACATCCTGAACTCTGACTGCCAGGGAATATTAGGTCAATACAGATGATCAGATGTCTGACACTGTGCTTGGCTCTGTCTGGATCTCAAAAGCAGTCAAGTCCTAAGATTAAGATCTGTTTGCTGTGTTCCAGTCACTTTTCAAAGTGTATTTAAACAAATGATTTTGCCAACATCATCTTTCCCTAGTTGCTTTTGTCAGCCGTGTAACATCCCAGATTCTTAGTTTCCTTTCCAGAGACGCTTAATTCTGCTTATTTACTGACAGCTGTTCTCTTCTTACCTACTTGTTTTCAAAGGAGAAATTAAAATTTTAAACAATATCTGTTTGCAAAATCTTCACTTAATAGATGGGTTCACTGATGACAACCAGGAAGTTGCAATTCTTTCTCCTTATGTTAGAATGCAAATCTAGTGAGAGTAACCAGGGGAACAAGGAATTTTCTGTGCTTGTAAGCTACACAAATGCATGCTGGAGGCATTGCAGGCTCCCTGTTATCCATATATCACTGGAGCACTCTGCAAACAGAATATAAAAATAATGCATGTGAAAGGAAAAGGAAGGAAGAGTATACATTATGTAAATTTACTAAAAAGCCCTCAATGATTTGCATGAAGTAATGTGGAAACTGAGAGCATAATAGATAAGGAGACCTTTTTCTGGCTTTTTAATGATTGCTTGTGCTTCGTATACCACTGCACATATCAAGTAGATGTGAAACTGTTTTCAGTGGTCAGAAATTTCCTGCTGTGTACAGAAGTTCAATTCACAGGTATATGGAGCAGACACAAAGTTGGTGTTGAAAGCTGAAGAGAAACTTGTGATCTGTATAGCATGCTTTGAAAAATGTAAGCGAAGTTATGCTAGACAGTGCTAGGCTTAATGAAAAGATTCTGGTTAAGTTTTAATGCATGGAAAAAGTGAGTGAAGTCAAGAGTTTTGTGATTGTCATTTGTCAATCCATAGTTAGTCCAAAAAGAAACAAACAAAACCTTTGGATTTCTGCTCTCAGATGTAATATGACTTGGGTAGGTTTTTCCTTACATATTTCTGTATCTTCTTCAATGGTCCTACTTGTCGCTGAGTTACTCATGTAAGACAATCTTTAAATTTACCTTGTCTTAATACCTTGTGTACAATGGCACTACCTTGTAATGAGATAGAGTGAAATCCCAAGAAACTCAAGGTGACAAATGACAATCCTGTTATCGCAGGAGCTGACTCCTTCTGCACAGTGTACTGAAGTTCTGGTCCATCTGTGCAGTGGAGTATTTCCCAAATATTAACTAATGAAATGGGGAAACAGAGGAGGATGCAAGTCGTGGGCCTTCCCATGTGGAAATCGCGTGTGGCAGAACTGAGGTTTTGCTAAATGTGAGGCTGTAAGATGGAGAACTTCACTAGAAGCAGATATTCTTCAGCCCTCAAAGAGCTGTAGTTATTCAGCTTGTAAATTTGTATATGGAGAGGAAAAATGTAATTTCTGAATTGTCCCAATACTATGCGTGGTAAGTCTTGGATTATGATTTGGATTATGAGGAACATCTGCTTTTTCTGTTTTCAGCTAATGTAATAACTTCCTTCTGGGTTTTTTTGTGTTCAAATTTATAGGGAAATTTTAATTAAATAGTATGTTTAATTCTGAAAGAGCCACTAGTTGCCAAAAGGTTAAGCTAAACAATATGTTGCACCTTAATGTGATGTTTGCTACAGTGATATCACCTATGCATGGAATTGGAAAAAATGTTGGTTTTACAAAGCTAAAGTAGTTGTATGTTGTGTGTTTGCTCAGAGGTAAGGAAAAGGTCAGGTTGTGTTTTGTCCTGGTTTTGTGCTTGAATTAATCTCTTTTCCTTTCCTTTTAAGTATTTTTACCTTGGAAAAAGTCTAGAACATTTATATTGTCTGATGCAGGGACTCTGACAAGATGGATGTGAGTATGAAGAAGAAGCACGAAGTGGAAAAACACACAGCTGGGTTCAAACAATTTGGCTATCATTTGGTACTTGATAAGGCCCACTCAATTCCCAAGCAGCAATCTGACAAAGTCTTTTCTGTCCAAGTCTCCTGTGTGGCCATGATGGATGAGGGGAAAAAGCATTTATCTGAAGTGAAAGGGTTAAAAATGGGAGTTCAGTACCTTTCTAAGGGTATTCTTATAGTATCCTATTTACTTACTGCAAACTGTCATAACCCTTGCGGTAGCTTGCAACGTATCTGTATTGCTTTGGATAAAGATGCTCAGCTGGTAGGATTTTAGAGTGTCACAGGAACAGAGATCAATTTTTTTGTAAGTATGAGTCAAACAAGCCAGATTCATTAAATGTTGGGGGGGGGGGTGTCATCTTTTCATTAAATAACAGCAATAGCAGGAGCTGGAGTTAAAGGAAAAATTAACAAAGGAAACACTTCTTTTCTTACAAGTGGTGTACTATGTTGCATTTAAAAGCTTTGAGTGGAACAGTCATCAAGAACAAATCCAGAAGGAATGTATATGTAAGACTTCAGCAAAGTAATGTTTTATATTCATACATCTTCAACTTTCAAACTGACAGAAATATGTCTGGAATAGTACAGTCTGGATAGCCTGAGATATTCCAGATATATCTCGGGGCCTTTTACGATAGACTTCACTAGAGTCATTCACTCTGTCCTTGGTTGTATTCAAGAACTATCCAATATAGGTGATAGGAACTTCAAACTGTTTTTCTATGGAAATGTTGGGCAAACATGGCCCAAGTGTTCTTACACAATTCTCCAAAGTGTCAGCTATGTACAGTACTGCTCATGTTGGCTCAGGGTAGCAGTCGCTCTTGAAGACGTCTTTTTTCCATGTCTGTATTGTGAAAGTTGCTGTCGGCAGCTGGTTGTATATTATTCTGTACCACTAGCTTGAACCCCCAGGTCATTTCTGTGGGAGGAAAGGACAGCCTGGGATGTCAGCTTTTGTATTCATTACAGCTGTTTCTCAAATAGCTTTATGCTTTCTTTCCATATACATTTAGTACTTTCTTTCTGTCCGTATATTCTGTCCATGTATTCTCAATCATGTATTTCCATATAAGTAAACATGAAATATCAGTCTCTATTAGTTTGTCTGCCAGTAGTATGTTGGCTTTTTGGGTTTTGGGCTCTTCTAAAATGGTTTTCATCCGAATCAGTGGAGTAGAATGATTTTCCTATTTTATTAAATATAATAAACAAGTAGGTAGTGATTGGTCTTTAGGGAGCTTTCCATAGATCTATTTAAATGCCAGAGTGCATGAAGGCCAAAAACCATTGAGAGGGTTTGAGCATGGTTCTCTGGGGTTTGAATAGCTTTTCTGTTACTTTTTTTTTCCTTCAAGTAAACTTGACACAAATTACATTTTAGAATTCACTAGAACTGATGTTCTCTACTCTCCTTTTGAACTCTGCTAACATTTAACCAAACTCACCTTGACAGTTTACCAGATCTCTCTGGATTTACTGAAATCAACGTGACTCTCAGTTGCTTGACAGGAATTGGTTTAATTTGCCAGTGTGAAATGGTTGTTGCCAGCTGTAAGTACATAATATATCCAGGAAAACAAGTTTTATTTTTAGGCCAATGACAAAGATACTTTGCAGTACACACAGCACATTGTTAGTAAGTTGAAAATAAAACAGAAGGCTATCAATCTCTAAATTTGGATAAGTACTTTAAGGATCACTCTATTTAGGGTACTAACTTATTGATTAAACATGTATACCATTTACCAAGTATACTTGACAGTTAATCAATAATTCTTTGCTCTGTTCACCAGCATTACCGATATTTAACATTCCAAATAAAACCTACCTAATTTTATCTGTGCTATATTGCTTCTATAATTAAAAAAGAATTGCTATATTACTTCTATAATTAAAAAAGAATTAACAATCTGTCCAAAATTACTTTATAGACTGTGATGTTCAAGCAACTCACTTAAGCTGTGGGCATTCATATTCAGGTTTCAAAGAGCTTTGAAGTAGCAATAATATCTCAATATCATATAAGTTGTGCTGTAATTTTATTAAATCTTAGTAACATTTCATTCTACTTTCTTGAAATTCTTCATGGCTGTTAAAATAGATTCAATACTCTTTTTTGAAAGATCTTAATAGTCAGCTGTTTTTTTGTGGCGTAGTGTAGCACATTCCAGTTTGGAGGTGGATGCATGTCAGAAGTGTATAAGGAAGTGATTCATAGCTATACTCGATACTTCATGCAAAGGCACTTCTGAGACTTTGATGAGATACAGTTTAGTCTTATTGGATTTGTAGGGACTTACAAGTGGTTATGCAGACTTAAGAGGAGTTTGATGTAATTTCCGGTGTTTTCAAAACAATTTATGCTTTTCAACTTATATGAGCTATTGAACTTCTTCATAAGTAATTCCCATATGATAGGAAAATAGTTGTTAAACTTTGGCTAACACTTAGATGTGATTTAGTACAGCTGAGAGATGTTAAACTGCAGGCAACTGCTCTCTACATCCTTATCCACCAGTTTCTAAGGGAATGGAGTGTTTCTGTCTGTGGTATTTTTTTTTTCCAATAGTATCATGTTGTTGAAGCAAGTGACTTTTAAAATTATTGAGCATATATTATTTCCAGGAGAATGAGAATATTAGTGTGTCATCACATCAAGTCTAGAGTTCATGTATACTACAGTGTTTTAAAGAATTTGGATTAGGAAATAAGCAGCACAAGTGTATAACATTGTAAATAGTATGCTAATTTCTAGAATTTGTCATCAGCTTCTTTTCATTTTTGAGAAATTCTTTTCAGAATCTGTCTAAAACATTAACTGTGAAGTTTAAATGAAAGCACACAATTCCTAAAAACTCATTCATACGTGCATTAACAGTATATGAAATATTGCAAATACAATTTAACAGCAGCTGCCTACCAGACTGATACATGACTGATAAAGTATCCAAAATTATACACTTGGGTCAGATACTCTTTAACAGATGTTTAGTATATTTGAATTCGTCCAAAATGTGATCATTCTGTAGTCTGATGTTCTAATAATTCTTGTCCTAATTTTCACTCATTTTTGTACTAATTTTAAATTCCAAAATTTAAAAGTTCTTGGTAATGCTTTATAAATAAGAATTCTGATGCAAAGAAATAATGAAGATTTTTGTGAAATTTTTCATTGGTTATGTACTCATGCAACTCAAGGTACAACTTTCAGACTTGGGCTCTTCTTTCTGCAAATCCACGAACTAAGTGGACTTGTTGCATGAGTTGATATTTTATTTAGAAAGGTTAGAAGTTGATTGGTTTTCAGTTTCACTAAAAAGACATGACCCCTCACAGATTTTTTGTTGCATTGAGACATGTCAACAGAAGAGGGTTTTTGTCTTATCCAAGACAGTCCATTTCATTTGATAGTAGAATAATACTGTGTTTTGCAACTAACAGTATAATGTCACAGAGGGAGGACATGCTATTGAGTGTTCAGGACTGAGCCCTGACACGTAAATATACACAAAGGTATGATTTCTCATATGTCATGTTATCTGTAGTAGTGTAATAACTACCAAGGCTAGCAATACTGATCGTGTGACTGCAGAGATCTTAGCGTGGCACACCCATTTAATATCATCTATGCTAGACTGTATTTCATTCTGGAAAATGATGGCTGACAAAAGTAATCCATGGAGGCTAGGTTAAAATCAGCTCAGATGTGCCCAACATTGTTATGATCTACCTTGACTTGGCTGAGGAAGGGCACAAATACCTTCAGTTGAGCAACAGATTAGCAGATAGGAAAGAAAGTCTTTGTTGGCTAAAAAGGTGCAAAATGTCAGCACAGAGCTTGAACAGTAGGTAGGTGATTAGTATCACATTAGTATCACATTTATATATAATATGCAAATGTGTTTCATGTAAATGTCATGAGATTCCATTTTATTTAACTGACTAATCTCAGAGTGCTATGTAAGAGTACCTCAGGAAAGAAGGGTTATGGTATCATAAGGTTTAATTATGAACCTCAATTACGATCCTTCTGGGCCACCTTCTGCCATTTTTGTAAATACTTCCTTTCTCTGCATGATAACAAAGGTTTTCATTATGTCTTCCTCTTTTTGTAACAGTATTATAGTTAAAAGTTCAAGTGGAACTGGACGTTAGAGTAGCTAGCAAGAGTAGGAACTCATTGATGAATAACATAAACATGGTGCAAGTTTTTCACAATTCATCTAATCCTAATACCAGAGCTGGTAACATTCTCCAAATCTGTTTTATTTTTGCACCGATTTTTTACTTCGATGGAAAAAGCAAAGCCACTGCCAAAATACACATAATGTCATTCTGAAGAATGAATTATTAATAAAAACAGTGATAAAGCTTGGTCCTGCTACTGGCAATGACAGAAATTCTGTTGACTTCAGTGGGGTCAGGGCTTGCCTCTCATGACTATGGACAATGCAGGAAGAAAAGGCAGCTGAAAGCTATTTTTGCATTTCACAGTCCTTGGGATGCTTTATATCCCTTTTTAACGCATCGTTGGCTTGAAAGAAGATCATGTTAAGTGCCAAGAACTGCCCCAGTGTCTGCTTGGAAACAATTTCTGATCTCTGAATAAATGATTAGTTGCAAATAGTGTGCTCATATCTGTAGTCTTTATCACCCGTGTTTCCATCATGTGCAGGATTCTCTGTTTCTTTTCTACAGGGAAGAAGCTAAACTGACAGCTTTATATATGATTTGTGCTAGATAAAAATTTATTAGAATTCACAATGTGGTTATTATCATTTGGGATATTATGTGCCTGCATAAGTCATTGTATAAAGGATTAAAAGCCTAAAAAATGTTAATAATAAAGCCCCCAGATCTAATAACTTTAGAGATTAGAATTAATTGAATTAGTCTTTGATCTTGGGTGTTAAGTTCTAAAAGAAAAGTTCAGTAGGCATTTGCCATTCTGTTTTCAAAGAACCAGCCATCACTAAGTGTGAGGTTAGAATGCATCTGTACAATCATCTGTATGGCAAAAAATGGACATCAAAAGTAAAGCTGAAGAGAATTTTTCAATCCTGCTTTGTGTCAAGGCAATCAGAACTGAAGTGATTGTTGTTCAGAATTTATAGATATTTTAGCTTGACTGGTTTCACCACATTACTGGTGGGAACTGCATGAGCTGCAAGCACTTATACTTCTTTGTGTGGTGTATCTAAAGAAATTTTATGGTAAATTAAATAAGCATAGACAGATATGATAAGAAGAATCCCATTCAAGTAATATTTGGGTGAATAAACCAGGTAGAAGGTTTTTTTATTATTTTAATTTTTAATTTGAGGAATGTTTGCTGAAAGGTCTTTACTAGCTGATGAGGTGGTAGTAGTTAAAAGTGGTGAGGCCTTTATATATGGCTGTCTGAACATTATTATTGCATGGATTAAAGTAACACCTAAATTATTCAATATCCATCTCTCCACCAATTAATATTACCTGATGTACACTTATTCAAATTGCTCTGTTGTCATAAGCTTCAGGCAGGTAGTGAGATCAGAACCATTTGTTCAAGATTATTATTTTTATGTCAAACCTGTAAAGCTATTTTATTTCACATTATTCCATCATCATAGTTGTGTTTAATGCAAATGCCCTCAATTTTCTTTTTCAGTTACACAGTTGTGTAAGTAAGGTGTTATGCTACTATAAAAATCCTGGTGTGATAGTCAAAGAAGGCTCTATCTCCTGCTACTTTCCTTACTGTATCGGAAGTGGTAAACATATATCTTCTCAGCTGCCTGCTTTGCTACAAGCCGTGTTTTTGCAGATAACTTTGTCTTTTTATTTGTGTTGCTTTTTATTATTCAGAAAAGCTGTAAAAAGTCATTCATTGCTGAGTGAATACAGTGAATCCCAAACACAAATATTTCTTCCTGTCAGATGGTGATGTTTTATCTGAAGAGGTTTACAATTACCAGGAAAGTTAAAAAAGAAAAAAGAAAGGAAAGGCAAAAGAAAGGAAATGCAAAAACAAAGCAAAGCTACAGGAAATGAATATTTAGGACATAGTCTTTGGTATTTGTCGCTGTCCGAGATGTGCTACGCTACCTGACGGTATCTTAGCATCTTCGAAAACCTATTAAAGCATCTTTAATTATATCCCTTACCATTCACGTTTGCCTGCAGTGCATCTCCAAGCATGTCTTTGCATTTGTATGTGCCTGTATGTGACACTGGAATTTACTAAATTCCTGCATTATGTTTGCTGTGATAATTAGTAAAGCACAGTGAATATTTCAGAATGAATAATTTATCCCATTAATTTATCCTCTTAAGTAATATACAAACAGGAGTCAACAATTTTTTTTCCTGTTTTAAATTATGGATCAGTTGCAAGCATCTCTGTTAGTCTTTTGAGTTGTGATGATTACTTTTGTTTCTTCAGATGAATTGTATGACAGCATTGTTTACTTCATTGTCTTTAATGACTACCTATTTATTAAGTTAAATATTTTGCTAAATATAGGCAGATTTGAGATACGCTTCAATACATGGCTGAAATGAAGCTTTCCAGTAGCAAAGAACTATGTCCTTGCAGCAAGAAAGAACTTAATATTTGCTATATTCAAATCTATAAGGGATCTAATTTCTTGTCTCTCCTTTTATTTCCCAGTTTTCTCTGTTCCCTAAATATTAAGGTGGTCTCAAGCTTCATATTGCTCTACACCAACTAGCTCCCTGAATGGGAAGCGCAGATTCTGGGAGGACAGAGGGGAGAGAGAAGAGTGCCATAGAGATACACGCTAACCAGATTATGTTTGATGAGACTAACTTGTAGTCCTTCAGAGGTACCCTATTTAACCTTACTGTAGTTCCTACAGCATTATTGTCTTGCACCATATTGCACCACGCCACAGATATCAACCTTGTGTGCCCACTGCCAAAAACGTGTCTGGTGGGAAGCACCTGCACTGTTCCTGCTCCTGTCTTGTGAAGATGCATAAGGTAGACTGCTCCCAGCCGCCGGGGTTCACTGCGAGTCACAGGACAAAGTTAGCTCAGCAGTCCGGAAAAGCTTCTCACCTAGCCTCCATAGGTGAAGTGATCCATAAGATAGCCTACTCCATGCAGGTTTTTGGGTAAGCAGACCTTTGCGTGTCATATGTCAGTGTGTTTTCTAAATGGAGAAATACCATCTTCATGCAACTATATTTCTCTGAAACAAAGCTAGATACCCTCATATATGTACTTAATCAGCAATCTCAGTAAAGACTAAGTAAGAAGCATAAAGGACCTGATTTACCCTGACATTAATAGGTAGCATTCTCTTTGGCTTCAGTGAGATCTGCATCTGCCTGCTGACACACAGCTTAGACACCATGACTCATTGTGCCATTAAACAATTATGACATGGGAAATTAGAGAAAGATACAAACACTCAGGAGACTTCTTTATCTTTTATGATGCATGAATATCCTAGAAGTGACTGCTGCTGCTGCTCTCTCCCCTTTTTTACACTAAGATTTTCCTTTAGGTTGCATACTGGAGTTTGAATTTGTCCTGTGACTATCAGTCACTAAAACATAGTCTTTTGGTAACTTCCTGGGAGGAGCAGAAGAAAAAAAGATCCTCTAAAATTGGAGGTCCCGACCCCCTTTGATCATAGCTGATAGAGGTAAAGTACTTAGGTCTGACAAAAGTCCTTCAACTGATTGGCAAATATAATAGGAGTGCATTTAGTAGAATAGTCTGCAAAAATTGAGGTCAACCATTGATGTTATCCGTTCAAGATCTAATAGGAAAACATATATTTTGGCCCTGAAAGAAAAATGTGGTTACTGTCAATCTAATCTATGTTAAAATCATGAAAGAACTGAAAAAAATGGTGTGCTAGTGAAACTGTTCAGTGTGGCTGGTGAAACTTTTACATTCAAGAACAAGAAACCATCCAACAATAAAAATCTTGTGCTTGTGCAGCACCTTTACATTTTAGTCATTCAAGAAAAAGAAACTCCTATTGCAGTGGGGGTAATGTCAATAGATTTTAATGTCTTCATCCAAATGCAGTGACTGTGTGTGGTACTCTGCATATGATCCGAGCGTATATATGACTGCATATTAATAAAAGCAGGAAGACAATAGGCATATATCTTGAAGTACATTAAATGATAAAAGGTCTACATGAAAACAGTTAATGCAAAATTAAATATGTAAACTACTGAGACAAGAAGGCCTGTCACTTAAGTTAGTTAAAAACCCTCAGGCTGGAAGGCAGTTCACCAGAACCAGAGAATCTCAATTTTCCACATGACAGGCTACCATCTCATTTATAATGATGTTTTAATCATAAGACATCCTTTCTTTTTTTTTTTTTTAAAAAGAAATCCAAGTTCTAATGAACAAGACTTACATTGAACAATTCTGTCATTTCTTCCTTTAGCTGACAGATATTGCTGTTGGATTGCAAAGTTTCATTTAAGGGAAAGTTTCATGATAAATGTTTCCAATGTGAACTAGTGAATGGTAGTCAGCTGTGATTATCCTTCAGTTCATTACAGTCATGCTTCAGACTTACATTGCTGACATCCTATTTCTGAAACGTATTTGAACTCGATTCAATTGTTCCTTTTTGATCTGAAAGGCAATGTCAAACTGGAACCTTGAAAAGAGACCCTACCAAAATAGGTTGCATAAAGTTTTAACAACTTCTTTTTGAGTAAATACAATTAGAAATTAAGGAAACACCAATAACGTTCCATGTCATCCTTACTGTTTGAAGAAAGTGAGGCTTAAGTGAGATTGCTGTAAATACCTTCTTCTCAAAGTTGCGTTATTGAAAAAATCCATTGTCCATGAGGATGTGAAAGCAGTAAGCTATTTCATGGGGTTTAGATAGCTTAAATATTTTAATTAACAGTGATAAAGGAAGTAGTGCTGAAATGCTGAAAAATAATGCTGGAGTACTCTAATAAGCAAAGTGGCCTGTATACTGTTGATAGAGTGAGTGTATCAAAGTAAACTCATTGGCTAAGACACGTAGATGTTTTTAAAACTCTTGTCCCAAAGCTTTATTAATGGCAATACACATGTATATGATTATTGTGGAAGCTAGCTAGCTAAATATAGGAATATGCTTTAGCATTACTAGAGCTACTACATGAGATTTTAAAAACTTCTTCAGTACTTGGAAGTTTAACCTGCAATCCTCTACTGTTTTGGGTAAACTATTTGAAATTAGTATTTAAATAATGTTCCTGTAAAAAGACAGTAAGATAGTACTGTCTGATTTTCTTCTTATTCTTCTTACATACGGCACTCATTTTACACACAGAGATTGTGTTACCAAACCTAAATATTTTATTCTGAACCTGAAAGCTTGAGTGCTTGGATGGCAGAGGCTGTGCTGCAGCAGTATTGAAGTATCTGGAAGGGGTTTGTGTAGCCCTAAGCGAAGCTTGCATAATAACTTAAAAGTGAAAAGATCACATTTTTCTCAACATTTACCTTGATTCAAAATAAGGATGGCAGTCACAGGAGAGGCATAAGTGAATATATCAAAACTGTTTTTATTTAATACTTTCAATTTTGTATGATTGATCAAATAAGCCACACAGTACTGTATCTATCAATGGATGGATGAATGTGGACAAAGCTGCAAAATTGTCGTACATGGAAATATAATAGTTTTTTTAATGTACAAATCATTCATACAATTGTATGAACATTCATAATTAAAACAAACTTTAAAGGATAAATCAAGGTTAAATCAATTGCTTATAGAAAAACTCATTATGATTCTGCAATAGTATACTTAAATTGTTAGTTTGTTGGTTTGTTTCAGGTTGACCGCTTATCACATTGGGACACACACAAGCAAACAGACTCAGTGATACCAAGGGAAATACTGTTGCCCTAAATGTAAAAGTTCTCTTACAGAGCCCGCAGTTGAAAGAGAGCCCACGTGCTATCCTCTAAATTTACTTTTCCTTTTTCTCATGCAGCTAAGATGATACATGTCAGAAGACTTATGGCTATTTTATTCTGCACTTCAGTTAACGCGGGAGCTGAAACTGCTGATTTGACCATGAATTGCTAGGTGTAATTTAGATTTGTTCTAATGTTATTAAAACTTAAGTCAGTGTATGTAGCTGTTTAAACAGCGTCAAGGCTGGAGGAACATGAATGTGGTGCTATCTTTTTCTTTCTCTGTTCTTTGCTAATAGCAGGTATTGACCCAAGATAGTAGGTAACAAAACACAAAAATACACCAAGGTCTAAACTCTGTGAGACATATATAGGGTGTACTCATTCTTATGCAAATTCCTTTCATTTCTAATGATAGGTAAGTATTTAGATATCTGAGTTTAAAAAACAAAAAAGTAAGTAAATAAACAGAGCGGGTAACAAGCAAATGTTTAGTCTGATTGTTTGAAATACTGTGTATGCTTTCCACTGACACACAAACTGGGAGCTGGGTACATCTCAAAAGATGGTCTTCATTGAACAAGATTGGACTAATAAGAATACCAGAACAAATAGATTTAAATGGTTTGAAAAGAATGCAATAGCTGAAACAGTCTAGTAGTCACTTTAACTTAAATAGGTTGTCTCTTCAATCACCTAGTAAGTAGCTAGAGAAGCTATTTTTTTCTTTGTTAGCATTCTTATCCCTTTCATTGATAGGACAGATTGGCTGAGTTGAGAAAATTCTGTTTTCTCTGTTTCTATAACAGGCATCTGGGAATTCCTGTAATTATTTTAAAGCAAAAAGTCTGATATTTACTTATGCTTGATTTCACATCTTTTTTTCTTGGGTTTGGAAATGTTTTTTTAAGTTAAAATCTTGGGCAAAATGTGTTTTACCTAATGATTGACAGAGAATTACCAATATTATGAGACAGACGATAGTATAAAAATAAAAATTGGTGGTGTTGTAGAGAAGAACTTGTTCAGATTAACCGTATTTGCAAAAGTGATTTTTCATTCTAAAAGACTCCAAAAATATTCAAAATTCAGTTGCTCTTCAGTAAAATAAAATTTGAAAGTGCTTCCATTAAAATTAATTGGAAAATGATGCTTTGTCTTCCTACAGCTGGCCTCAGGGTGTTTTTAAGATTTAAATTAAGTTCTAAATATAACTGAATTCTGTAACTTTTAATCAATGTCAGTTTAATACATCCGATAGAGCTTTGCTGAAAAAAGTGTTATGTAAACATAGACACAATACACTCCACCCCAACTAGTTCTGTTTACAAGGTATTTATTTGTGGTAATGCAAATGGGCTTTCACTATTTCACAACTCATGACTCAGCTGAATTCAGTGGCAGACATACACTTGGAATATGTGAGATAATCAGTGAACTAACAGTGCATTCTCTTCTCAGGCAAAAATCTTGCTAAATGAGCGGGAGCTGTTATAATACTAGGTTTTATTTATTTTGCAGTCAGTATCAGTTATTGATACTGATAGCCTAGGGATTTCAGTAGTTCGGGTTCAGTCTCCTACTCTTCACAGACGTGCAGCCTGAAGAAAGACTGGTTCCCCCAGGTTCATTCCACTTCAGTGCTTATGTGAGGCAGCTTAGAAGCTGATTAACTCATGAGACTGAGAAGCACCTCCAGAAGGTATGTCAGATATTAGGCGTACTGAAATGCCCTGTGTATCAACCTCTCTCTTTTTTGATGTGGGAGGAGCATTGGGCTTCCTTGTTTCTGCACCTCAGTGCACTGGTCGGGACCTGGAGGGCATCCTCCTTCTAGGAGTTTAGTTGGCTAAGTCAGAGTTCAGCTGATTGAGTCCAAGGTCAGCTCCTTTGCTGACAAGAGCTGTGTTAACGAAAGCAGCTGTGTAGCAGGTATGTCCGTGCCTGGTCTCGTTCTGACCCTGACCCAGACCTGCTGGCTCAACCTCACCCCACCCTGTTACTATGGGCTTTTTGGGTAATCACTGGACTGTGTCCAGTCCTGACCACTGTCTCTGGCCCTGATCCTAACCTGAACTTGCAGCTCTGCATCCTGGCTACTTGTTGGTACGATCACTGCCTTATTATTGCGTTCTGGTACAGGCTCACCTCCCCTTGTGGAGCAGCAGCTTGCCCTCACTGCTCCCTGACGTGTCTGAAGTTAGGTAGGATGAATCTGGGCCTTCATTTCTCTATCATTTGTTGTCCAGACAGAGGACATTGGGCAAGTGTAGATAAGTTTGAGGCACTCAGGCTCCGTATCTGTACCTCGTTGTTATACAGCACTGTAAGAGTGCGATATAATAAAGCCTCACTGTTATACAGCACTGTAAGAGTACCATGATAATATATACAATGTAAATAGATATTGCAGCATAAAAAGTTATTTTTTATTGTAGCATAAGAAGACTTTTTTTTTTTTCAAAGGAGCTAGAAACAACATTCAGTGGAAGTAGGTGTGGAACTTGAATTTCTTACTTTCTTGCAACTTTCTTTAAAAATAACATACAAATTTAAGAGAAGTGAATTAACTATTTGCATTTACATTTGAAAATCTATGTGATCTAGAATACATTTGTATCTATGCCCAGTATAAACTTGGTGCTTTAGACTGTTTTTTAGCTTGGTGATTTGTTCAAGGTCACACACTAATTGCTGGCAGAGCTAAATAAAGAATCTAGGAGTATCTGCTCTAACCAATACATCATACTCATTACTGGTTATTTTTCTACTGACTGGCTCATGGCTCTGGGACATCATGTCTGGCTGACTGAGTTATTACTTTTAGGTTTGCAGAAATTCATAAACGTTGAATGCTTCAACAAATAACTACCAATCTAGAGAAATTAATGGCAAAGTATCCTTAACCTGCCCTTTCTTTATATAGAATCTCAAATTTATTGCCAATTTCATGATGATCTTGGCCAAGCTTTATTTTTTTAGTAGATAAAACTATGACTTCATGATAGATTCCAAGACTCTGGGAGTTAGGCTAGTGCGACATAATGCTTCTAGTGCAGAACTTTTTTTTTTTTTTTTTTAAGGCAGTTTTGAGTAATGACCTGTGATTTATTGGCATACTTCATGAAAAAACCATTTACCTGTTTCTTTACAGGGAACATGCCATGTAGAATGTGAAATTGTAGGTAGTTGATCTGACTTGGACATGATAGCTTTATTAGAAATCTGCTGGTGTTAGTGATCTTTTTTCTACCTTTTTCTAGCTTTTTGAATGAACTGCTATGACAAGGAAGCTCTCTAATGTTATGTGAATATTAGGGGAATAATATTTTTGTAAATATCTATCTGTTAATAAAAATAAAGTTGTATTTTCTTTAGCTAATCAGAATCTAAAATATAATGACTCAAATTATTTTTGATCCTAATACAGTTAGGCAGCCAAAACTCCTGGGACTGAGCAGAGCTTTGAAACAGACTTGATGCAGATTATTTCTATGCTAATGTCTCTGTTAAATGAGAAGCAGCACCTATGGAAACAAGGAGCAGTTCAGAGGCAATGAAGAGAAAGAGACGATCTTCTTTATGCTTCCTTCCCTCTGTTTCTAATTACTAAATTCAGTTTCAGTAGAAATTGTGATTTACATTCAAGTGCTTGTAGAAACTGGCATTACATTACATTAATGCTGTTCAGTTCCAGGCTTTTGTGTCACAGGATTGTCTCTTTGTATATTTTTCCCTGTTGAATTCCTCAGTCTGGGATATTCTTGTCTAGCTCAACAGTACCTTGAGATATGCAGTATGGGGAGCAGTATTGGAAAGTTAAGAGACTATTTCCCCTAAAATGGGAGAGATGAATGAAAACTGTAGAATATACTTTTAGTAGCACAGAAGGGAAAAATCTACCTTTATCCTGAAAATACGCTTTATGAGCTGAAAATAAGCTTTCCTATTGGCTATCCAGCCATTAATGAAATTGAAAAGGAATGTTCTTCCTTTCAGTCTTGCGAAATTCAGTAAGGGCTGAAATGGGCAGAGTAGAATAATGAAAAGAGATTTGCTTCTCTTCTTCTCTGCTGGGTATGGCTGTCACAATATGATTATCTTGTGTTTCTTTGTGACTGCAAGTAAGACAAAGTGACTTCCCAGCTGTTAACGGGAGACTGACATTGCAGTAGATCTTTTACAGTCAATCAGTTTTCAGCAAAAGCAAAGAGAATGAAAATAAGAAATGGCTAAAAAATTGGGAGGAAAACCTGCAATTTCTGTCCATCACCAGAGGCATCTTAACTGCATGTTTGCAAGCACTAGAAAGCTCCAGGAGATTGATTTTGCACAGCATTAATAGGATTAGATGCAGTCTGTCTTTGTTCTGACATGTTTCTTTTTGGACCTTCGTGACAGGAAAGAGGTTTCCCAGGCTTTGGTCTCAACAATTCAGAGAGAGACACATAAAGCACCTCAGGAACTCAGAAAAGCTCATGCTTTTGCTATGAAAGTACATCATCCATGAGCAGATTGCTTACTTGGGTTATACTTTAGGTCTGAATAAGGTATGTATGCAAGGACTTTACACTTAAGTACAAGTATCAGTTATCTGATAACCTGTACTAAACCAGATGGGCCAGATAATTATTTGTAACTGGGCAATATGTTGCTGGTGGTATCTGGAATATTAGATTCAGGTTTAGGCTCCTTAGTTCAAGAAGGGTATTGACAAACTGGAGAGGCCATAAATATGGAGCCTTGAGCATGTGACCTATGAGGAGAGGTTGAGGGAGCTGGGCTTGTTTAGTCTGGGAAAGATGAGGCTTACAGGGGATCGGGCAGTTTGCAACTATGTGAAGAGTTGCAAAGGCAGTGAAGCCAACTCTTTTACGTAGAGGCAGAGAGTAAAGCAAGGACCAGGAGCTACAAGGTCAGGCTGGAGAGATTCATAGTGCATATTGGAGACAGCTTCTTCAGTAGGACGGTAGAGGAGTATTGTAATGGGTTACTCCAGAGCCTGGAGGTTTTAAAGATTTAGCCATACAAGGCTGATCTGATTTAGTACTGCTTCACCCAGAGGTTCCTTCCAACCAGTGTTCCTACAATTCCATAATTTTAACTCATATTGTTAAAATATTAAAATGAGAAGAAGATGAAAAAATCAGAAGACATTATTAATATTGATTGCATTCTCTTGATTGTTTTATTTTTACATAAGAGAATTTGTAGTAGACAAAGAGTCCTCTTAGTGGTTGTGTAAGAAAGAAAAAAGTCAGAAAGTAAAAATGTTACAAAGGGGATGATACCATATGCGTAGATTTACTTTCTTCCCTTCCCACCTCTATTTTCTTCTTGTATGGTAAACGAATGTGATTTTGTGCTTACCCTTATGCATATAGAACAAGATATTAGAGTGCGTTTGTGGTAAGATATTTACTAAGTGGGAAGGTCATAATTTCTTTGTTTATACAGAATGTCATATAGTGGTAATCTAGATTTGAAGATGATACTGCTTATTATGAATTTTCGGTCTCCGTTATTAGTTGAAAAATTAATTTGTACAGTAGATGTTAACCATTGCTGAAAGTCGTCTTTAGAAGCAACCTGCAGAGTAGTGAGAAAGCAAGGTTAAATTATAACCCGAATTTATCAGAGAGCATTGCAGAACCTGAAGTACTGTATGTTGAACTGAAGAGACAAAACTCCATCATTCTGTTCTTGACTGTATATACTGAAAATATCTGAAGTCCTGCAACTGAGAAGTTTGCCAGGCATTGTTATCAATGGACATTCATTTTTGTCCACTTCAGAGACCTACCTTTAGCAGATGAGAAGATATACAGTGTTCTTTTAAGCTTTGAATGCAGCTTTACGATGCTAATCTGTAATTCATTGATAGCCTTTTTAGTTCGCCATCCCAGTTACTGGCTCCTCAACTGTGCAACTTAGATGCTACTGATTAAACAAGAGTAAAAGGTCCCTGGTATTTTTAACGAGTAGTCTGTATTCACCAGTTTAAGCTTGTCCTAAACCAACCTGCACATACCTCCAAAGAGAATCCTTTTAATGCGACTTCCACAGTGAATGAATTTTTAATCATTAGAGTATAATTCAATAAATATAATAATATAAGGTGGATCTGTTTTCTAGATGTAATTTACTGTATTTGAATGAATTTCTTCATTCTTTCTTGCAAGTGAAACAGGATTATGATATGATAGAAGTCCTTTTGTGGGGACAAATACAATGTCAAACTTTCTTCCTCAACCCACACCTCCGCCTCTGCTGTCTGTTCAGGTAACACACTCAGTGCTTGCATCTGAATTACAGATGCATTGGTTAAATGATCCAAGCTAACTGAAAATCTAGTCTCTCCCATGTGTGAAGAGAAAATGGAAGCATGTCATCTGCGTTAGACTCATCATAAATTTGATTTTTCAATTGGATTGCTATAGATTTGACAGACGGCCTTGTTTTCTCATTTATTTAAACAGTATCATCATGGTTAAAAATTTTGAATATACATCTGTGATTTTTTGAAGAACTATTCTCATTTTTGTTCTCAATTTGACATCCTTCAGATCTGCATTTAGCAGCACTTAACAATGCAAAAAATTAATACATTATTTTAGAAATTATATGAGCTTTGGGTTGCAAGGAGTCATAGCTCTAACTAGAACATTATTTACTGGGTCACAAGCGTAAAAGTTAATGTACCAGCACTTCTATCTTTCTCTTTCTCTGGATGGATTGTAACTGTAATGAACCTTAACTGATTTCTATTCATCTGGCTTTTAACTGCTGAGATTTGCAAAGAGAATTAAAAATAAGACACTTTATGTTGTCATCTTTTCTCCTTTCATTTTAGTTAATAATATGAATCACACATTTCTGTTTAACCAGATATTCAGGGCACGAACAATAATTTCAATAACCTCCAAAGTGCCATCACGTTGAAATGCAATGCAAAGAAGAGCAAAGCAAAATTAAGTACCACATGTCACGATATGTTAAGAATAGCAGGATTCAAAACTATTACTGCTTTTAGTAGTTCAGTGCATATAAGTTTAGTAGTTCAGTACAACTAGCTACCTAAATAAGAAAAACAGAAAATAAGTAGTAATTTGAGTGGCTTAAATCTGAATATGGATTACACAGTCTCTGATGTGTATTTGCAGCTGCATGGAAAACCACACTTGAGTTACTGAAGCCATGTTTAGATTTTCATTTATGTGCACAAGATGTAAGAATTTCTGAGGTTGTGCCCTAAGGTTATTTGTTCCTCAGTAGGCTATACCACCGATCCTTTTCCAGACAACTGTGGGAGAATTTTTGTGTCCTTCTCTCCAAACATTAGAAAGTACTGTAGGACAGCATTAGAGAGCTGTCAATACTTGGACGTCGTCATCTCTGTCTTCACAATCCATAGGCTACTAAATACCTGTGTGCAAGCATCTTTCAGTTTTGCCTTCTGAGTCAGCTCAAGTGTAAAGAAACGCTGAAGTGAGGTAAAAGGATAGTGTTTAGAGCAGATGCATCTTAGGAACAATGCCAGAATGATAGCACTGAATACCGTGTAAATCAAAACAAACTTCATTATAGGTCAGTATGGTTATACAGGTGTTAAAGTTTTTGGTAGTGACACTGAGAGTTGATCCTTACTTCGGTGTATCTTGGTCCCGGAAGGTTAAGGTAACTGTTGCACAAGGAAAGTATCTGTATTCTTCCATGCCAGTCCTCATGATACTTCTGTGTGCTGCCATAGTTCAAGTCATGTGTTAGGAAAAAAAATATTACTACAGATTTAAGAATAATTTATCTTGAATCCTCTCAAAAAAAGTATCAAAATGCTTAGGCAGAGATGTTTGGGTTTTTTTTCTCTCTCAAGAAAATAAGGAGAGGCTGAGACATTCCAAAAAGTTCTTTTGAGCAGTCAGCATTCATATTTTTGAGCCAGTTCCTCGCCACAGATAGCTTTATCTTATATGCAGTGCATACGATAATTTAACATTAGATTTCCATTTTGATTGGTGTTCTTGTGACTGATTTTTATTGATATAATTCTTTTCAGATATCTTACTTGGGTAGTTTTTCCATTTCTTTGTGTCCAGTACTTGTTCTATTTTATCTTAGCATGATATTTACCTTTTAAGAATTCTGCACAAGTATATGCAAGTTCATTTTCTTATATGGACAGTAGTAAAGTCAAATGAGCAGTATTTAATCTGGAATTAATGAAATGATTAATGCCTGTGAGTGCTAAATAATTGAGAGAGTCAGGTATTGGAATTAGTTTTTTCTTCATTTCCTGATGTATTTAGACTTTCTCCAAGCACTTCAGTCAATCATTCTGAAGATCCATATAATGTGAACTAACTAACAGAACATAATGCGAACTAACTAACTAACTGACAGAACTAAACCCAATGCGGTCTTTGCAACAGAAAGAGGAGGGAAAGCAGTCATCTGTATCAGCCCTCCATTTGTGCTTCCTTCTCCAAGTCTGGGCACTGAGATGAGTTCTTCCAAGTCCCTGAAGATTAGCAGATTTAGATCGTTTCAGAGTGGATGAATGTGGAACAAGGCTTCTGAATTTTCTGGTTAGCATGCTGGTATACGGGCTGTAGGTATTACTTATTACTGCGCTTACTGACAATGTATTACACAAAGTCACTAAGAATATGTCTTTTGTTAATATATCTGGGTTTATTCTGACTTTTTTTTTTTTCCCCTGCACTGGTATTGTTTGCATTATTTATGTCATTTTCGAGTACTGCCTTTTGAGGAATGCTGTAACACTGAACTGTTGTGTCACAACATTGCCTTTTTTGTTTTGAGAAAAGAAAGGAGAACTGATGGGCAATACTGAATCCAATTCCCAGCCAAATCTAACATTCTCAAGTTCATAATCCTCTCTCCTGCTCACTTCTCTAACAAAGTCAAAGGTCTGGTTTTTAAAGAATATTTGCAGGAGACAAATGTTTGAACAAAACATAGATGTTAATAGCTAATTACCAATCTGCATGTTTAAATATCCTGAGAAAAATTATTACCATGGGCATTTCACCTATTTGCAAATTGTGTCACAGTGACAAAAATAAGATAGAGGGTGATGAATTTATCTCATCAAATATCACAAGCAGAATACAATATTACTTAGTGCTTTTGTGTCACTCACCAATTAGAGCAAGTTGTTGGGGATTTTAAGGAGAGGTTTGTTCTATATATCGAGGAAATAAACACTGAGCCAGATTTTTAAGAAGGATAAATGGGCATGGGTCAATCAATGTCAGTGATTTTGGTGATTCACTCAAAGTCTGTGAATCATTATCTGTACAAAACAACTCATCGCTCTAAAGTAACTTCAGTCTCTGCTTAAAAGCTGAGCAGATGCCTGTGCTTGTTATTAGAATGTTAAGTCTAAACTATCAAAGCTGCAACAGCTAGGAGACAAAGACACTCACAGAAGTGATGAGCGTTGTTAATAGGACATAATATTTTTCCTATAAAAGCACAACATAGCATTTCAAAGGAATGAGGAGGTTACACATTTCCTATAGCAGGAGGGGTGAAAAAATTAGACAACACTGGAACAACTTCTGGTAGGCCAACTGATACGTGTGAAAGCATAGGTTTACACTGGCATGGGTGAAACCATAGGTTTACCTCTGTGATCAAGTAGACTGCTAAGGGAACAGGGAATTAGGAAAAGTAGTTTTCATTTGAGTTCTCAGATCACAGATTTGACCAGTAAATATATTCGTATGATTCATCCACTCTTTTTGGTCGTTGTTGAACAATATTCATGGCTGAGCAGCACTGCCGAACATGCATTTTCAGTACACTTGAAGCATGCTTATATTTTTTCATCAGGGAATGGCAAAACCAATGTCACTGTAGGATTTGAAATCACACTGAAAGCAGATAATAAAAGGCTGCCTGTAATTTGAGGGGGCTGTAGAACAGCCATTTCTATTTCCCTTTGTATTGCTGAGTTTGAAGCAGGTCTTTTTCACAGGGATGCTTGGTCTCCCGGTGAAAGAACATTCAGTGGTATTAACCTTGAGTACCAGAAAGCAGCTGCCCCAGGGAGAGCTCCTAGAAGGGTTTGTGAATGCTGATGCCTAAACTCCATCCAGAATCATGACACTCTATTAAGGAAAAGTATCATTCATAAAAAATACCAAAAATACCAGAATATGTTTTAATTGTTTTAATTTCATTTAATTTTAATTATGTATCAATTGAATTGATAGCAAAAAGACTTTCATCAGGATTCTTAAAAATTACCAGAATAACACCAACAGCATATTTTTAAGAGAAGTATTCCTCAAGGTTCATTTTGTGTTTGATGATCTCCTTATATTTACTCTACTCTCATATTACCCGTGTAACTTTATACACTGGCATATCATTATTTTCTGATGTACAGGGAGTGCATAACAAACATTACATTGACAATGCAAATGATGGCTGTTTAGTCCATCTTCATAGAATCATAGACTGGTGTGGGTTGGAAAGGACCTTAAAGATCATCTGGTTCCACCCCCCCGCCATGGACAGGGACACCTTCCACTAGACCAGGTTGCTCAAAGCCCCATCCAGCCGGGCCTTGAACACTGCCAGGGATGGGGCACCCACAGCTTCTCTGGGCAACCTGTGCCAGTGCCTCACCACCCTCAGAGTGAAGAATTTCTTCCTTATATCCAAGCTAAATCTACCCTCTTTCAGTTTAAAGCCATCACCCCTTGTTCTATCACTATGAGCCCTTGTAAAAAGTCCCTCTCCAGCTTTCTCGTGGGCCCCCTTCAGGCACTGGAAGGCTGCTGTAAGGTCTCCCCAGAGCCTTCTCTTCTCCAGGCTGAACAACCCCAACTCTCTCAGCCTGTCCTCATAGGAGAGGTGCTCCAGCCCTCTGATCATCTTCATGGCCCATCTTGTTCCTTTCTTACTCAGTATTGTCTGTAAGGTTTAAAAGTCTGGGAAATGTACCTTTTTTAAGTAATTTTTTTTTTGTTATTGGATCTTGATTTGAGGTTGGAGTAAAGCAGTGCAAATGTTGGGGAGATACAGGCACTGCAATTAGCAGTTTTTCTTAGCAACAATGGCAACATTCCTGCTAAACAATTTGTTCTGTTTTTAATTACTGGATTATATCTGAAATCAAGTATTCAACTTTGCATATTTCTAATTTGTTCAAATTATAGTCACATCATTATGTTGAAATCACAGTACCCAAAATGTGGTTTTGCTACAGGATAATTAACCAATGACTTTGAAATATGCAAGCAGGGAGTCTCATTTAGGTAGACAGCACAAGAAATAAGAGCAGCTACTGATGCATTCCATTGCATTCTTATCTTTTGAAAACAAAGCTTCAATTTGCTTTGTTCTTGATTGCATTATTCCATGACAGATTTTGTGATCTATAGTTATCTTACATTGCTGCAACATTGAAACTCTTCACCCTTTAACATGTGCTCCTGAACTAATTGCTTTGAAGTTCCCAAAAGAATTACTCCAGTGAAAAATAAATAGAACTAGCAAGACAAGTTCAGTGATACAAATAGTAAGAATAATGAGTTTTGTATACTTTGATTCTTGCAATATTCCGGCCAAATTATTACAATATTGGAGTATTTATATATGGAAGGGGCCATATTGTATCTTTCTTTTTCCTTATTAATTGAATTCTTGCACAAAGATAGGGTAGAATATGGTTTTCAATGAATTGTCAAGTAATTTTATAGCAATCGTGCAGTGGTGCTGCTCATGGTAAAACTGCTGGAGTTAAAAGGGTGCTCTTCCTACTTTCATTTTTGGAGCCTTGTAAAGAAATGTATGTAATGCATGACACCTTTAAATGGGTATACTCTTTTTCATGAATTATTTTGTCATACTAAACGATTCAATTAATTTTTTTAAATGTACTTTGAACACAAACCCATGTGAATGTAAACCCAAGACATATAGCCAGACTACACTACAGCACGTTAGCAAATATAATAATTAAAATCATAGGAAGAAAGACGTAATCAAAATACCTGGCACCCTTAGCTGCTCTCTTCATCTCTCATCCTTCCAAATATCTATTCCATTTGATAAAACTAAAATCATTTTTCCATGCATTTAGAGATAAATGGCACCTGTCCTGGACTTCAGATGCCATATATGCTAGCCACTATGTATATTAATTGCCCTAATGATAGAATGAAATCTGTGAAAGCAAAAAATGACCAGCTACATTACTTTTAAATCACTGTATCATTTTCTCTCGTTTCTGACAGTGTGCAGATTTATAGGTCAGATTCAAATTTGTTCTTATAGTATGTTTCTGTGTATATGAGAGAAAAAAAAAACTGGATCACAACATGCATATTAGGAAATTACCTGGTTCCATCCATAATGCTCATTGTGTTTCCTTTACCTTATGGTCCACACACTTTTTATTTTTCTTTTTCTTTTTTTTCTCCCCACTCAAAGGCTTACCTTTCCTGCATCACTGCTGTCTAACTTACTGGCAATATTGCCAAACATTTAGTTTGGAAGGCTAACACTGTTTGCCTGAAAGAGCCATGTAGCGAGGGGGAAGTTTACTTACTCAAGTGAACCTCAGAGATAAGTAAGCTGTTTCTGACTTTGGAAAACCAGTTTGCAGTATACTCTTGTAATGTATTTGAACTATGTTACATATGGATACATTTTAGGAAATGTTTGAGTGGAAGACTATGCATGAATACTTTATAAATTCATGAGCTCTCTGTGATAATACTGGACTGTACAATGGTGTGATTCATTGGCATTTCTGAATTGCATTACTGAATTTCTACTGGAAATGTCTCTTCTCCCATTCTGTTCCCTGTTTTTCTTTTCAATCCTTACTCAACTTGGAATGCTCATTGATCTATTGAAGTTCTTTTTATACTACTGCTTTTCTTTCTGATCACTTACTGGGCAGGGGGGATGCAAGATAGAATGTTAATCCTCATTAAAAACATTTGGGCAAATTTTGCCGTTCCTGATGTGAACTCTGATTTGGAGTATGCTCACATAAATCTATACAGGGAAATTTAAGCTTATAATTTAATAAATGTATTCTAAACCATTGATTGATTAATTCGAACCAGGGGTTGGCAAGGGGATGTTGAAAGTCTATAAATGTCTACCTGCTGCTCAGAGACTGTGCAAAGTTTCACAAGATGATTGCCAGCATGACACAAATATTACAACAGCATATTTCACTGGTGGATGGATATAGATGATAGTGTTAGGTATGAATTGACCTTCTAACTGAATTTTGTTATGCATAATATATACTTATCAGATAAGGGTATGCTTGAACATGCTTGAAGGGTGCAGAGAATGTATTGCTTTTGTAATCTAGAAATCATTTTATTTTGGTGTAAGAGTGGTTGCACAAATGATAAGGAAAGTGTTCTATTAAACCCAACAGAGAGCTCAGGCACAGTCTTTATTAAAGTGGTACAAAGACCACACCATCTGCTACAACTAGTCCCAGCTCTCACTGGGTTTGTTTGCTCAGTAGTTCCTGCTGGCTGAAGCCACCTGTTCACTTAATTAGAACCACGTTCTTAAAATACTGCACACTACAAGCACTGTGTCTCTCAAGAGGTGGGGTTCTCAGGCAAAGCAGCGAGTTGCAAGTAAGGATAAACTTTGTTCATATCTTAAGTTTGGGAAACTGAATAAATGAAAGGAGGAAATAAGGTGTAACTTTCAGAAAATACCTCACCACATTTTGGTTTGCTGTGGGCAGAAGAAGATGGGTTTACTTCTTCCTCTTTTTCAGCAGTACTAGTTTTATTCAGCCCTGCTGAATTTAGTGAAGATAGTTCTGCATTTCACTGGCATGAAGAAAAGTTTTGACCTTGGAAACACAAAATTAAAGGTAAAATACGAGAAAGTACAGCTCTTATTTTTTTTACTGTTATCATAAATCAAGATATAAAATGAAAGCAAAAGTTGCATTTGAAACTTGCATGTAACAAAATGGAAGTGAAATTTCTCAAATCTGATGTAAAGCAGTCTTCCTTGCCAATCAAAAGATGAAAAATGTTTTCAGGCAGACTAAAGTAGAAAAGGGAAATACGCCTCGTTAGAATAATTGTAATTTACTACTGTGCAAAACAAGTCGACATGAACTCTGAACGTCACACATGTTTCAGTCTCCCCAGAAAAGATAAAAGTTCTACTTACTTTCCTTTTCCACTGGCCAACTGCCTGAAAGCAAATATCGATAATATACCCACCTGCTTTACTGGAAAAACTGTGACCCATCTGGGTCCCCATAAAAAGGAAAAGGAATTTAAGAACACAAAGGAGAATATTGACATGAAATGTTAGGCACTGGAAACTAGTTTCTGTTCCAGTTAGGACGTGTGTGTACTTTGCAGCTGGTTTTGTTACTTGTCTTCTTACTCGAGGCCTCTTGGTAACGATGCGATGGCTCTGGTTTCATAACTGCAGGATTTCGTCAACTGAATTCAAAAAGTTGATCAGGATTACTGGAACCGTGTACAATGAATAGATCAGTGTTCACCTCTGCTTCGTTTTATGAAATTTATGGGTTTGCCATTGCTTGGTAGGATTTGCAGGGTCAAACAGGTTTTTGTCTCAAACAAGCACACACATATTGCTGTGCAGTCTTTTCCAGCTGAAACTGTACAACCCAAGAACAACTTTTGAAAAGATAAGAACTTCAAAAAAATGTGTTCTTCAGATTTGTTTTGCATAACTGTAGGACTAGATCATTATTCTATTAGGAAATAAATGTTAATTTTTTTTACTTTAGATTATTAAATGTTGGACCTGCAGGGTGTGTCTCTGTGTAACTTTATTGCTTGCTTTTACGCTAGCAATCTTAATGAATTGGTTAATTACTTAATGGGACTTGAAGATAATAAACCTTCACTAAGAGTTTAATATTAATTATGAGTATTATCATTATTAAGTATTACTCATTTACTGCAGGAGGGACTGGATCATGGCTGCTGGTACAGAAGATATTGTAGAATTCACAGAATCTCTTAATTTTGTCCTCTGTTTAACTCAGGGCGGTTTCTGGCTGTGATGAGGGATAAAAAGTTGAATCACATAAGTGAATTATTCCCTATTGGAAACTCAACAGTGTATACAATACTTCATGACCAGTCTTATTTCTTTCTCCCTCTAATCTCTCCTGGTACTGTACTCTCATGATGTTGCAGCTTTGAATTATTTCTTGCTTCTGTAATTACCTATCCTATTATATCCAGTTTCCTTTCCAGTCATGCTGTAGTTATTATTCTCACTGTAGTGATTATTCTCTTTAACCCTTCAAACTCCCTTTGGGGTCTGCCTTAATTTTGGCAGTTCTAGGGCTGTATATTCTTCATCTTCTGATTTCACTAGTAAATCAGATGTCAATGAAATTCAGTGTAACAGGTCAGGCAGAGATAGATCACCAATTATACTTCGTGGTTTTGAACTGTGGATTTATATTTCTGTGTACTGTATGTGCATAGTTCTGGTCTTTACTGTAGCCATGATCTATATATCCAAACGTAGCATGTGACTTAACAAGTCTGGCCATTTCCACAGATGCAGATGAGGAAGGATGCGGGCCCTGCCTCTTCAGTGAACCAAGGACACAGTCCAGTCAGTTACCATACTGTGAATTTACAGCAGTTTAACCAATCAGTTGTGTAACCTCTTTCTTTCACGGCATTGGATCCTAGAGCAAAGATCAGAAAAGGTGTTTTGAGTATTCAGCTCTGAGCAACTCAGGAGTCAGTAGTAGATTGCTCTTGCCAAGATGCATTCAGATGTGGACTAGGTTCTTCTAGAGGTCTGGAACAGAGCAGGAGTAATTTTTAAGGGAAGTTAGAATATAGAAGCTATTGACTATGGAGTCTGAAGTGTAAAAAAAGATGGTACGAAAAGATAATTAAAGAAACTGTATTTTTACTGGGATACATATGTTTTCCTGATTGTGTTTCTTTTTCCAAAATTGTAGGCGGAGTATAATTGAAAAAGTAAGATAAAAACTTTGTTAATGGAAGAACCACGGGTTGAGTAACATTCAAAGGTTGCCATGATTTTTTTCCCCCCAACTGATTTAATTGGCTGATTGGCCAATTCTGTGGTTGGCAAATACCTTTAGTCATATACATTGTACTAGAAAATGGACAAGTACCTTTTACACATAAAATAAGTTGAAACATATATTGAGAATTTGTTGTTATTTCTCTTTAAATACCATAAAATATGGATGAATTCTAACAAGGAGGTAAATGTATCTGAATAGAATTACTTTTGTGTATGTGAAGTTGATATAGCAGTTGCTGTGGTAAACAAACATGGTACATAAATACTTAAATAAATAGTTGTATATTTAGAATGGTAGTAGGCTATTAACCAAGATTTAGACACTGATAAACGAGACCCTGTAGAGAATCCTGGTGCTTTCAACTGTCTATATATCTGTTCAATTAACAAACTTACAATTAAATAAAACCTAATTGTTCCAGCCTTTAATTGGAGGCTGGAGAAGCAGGCAAAGGAGAAAGAATAACAATAAGCATCAGAGAAAATTTAAAGTGAAAAAGGAAGTATTCTGAATCCACGCAGCTAACCATTACACTATAAGTCTGCTCCTGAGACTGTGGGCATTAAAATGGAAAATAAAATTCAGTATGAGTCACAAATCCAAATGTTTTGATGATGAGTTAAATCAAATATTTCAACACAAATTGTTACAGTCTTTTCAAAATAATAGACCTTGAATGTTTTTGTTAGCCCCAAAAGAAGAGTAAGTGGATTTCTGTTTAGATTATGGAGGAGGGCAGCATTCCAGCTAAAGACAGAAGGTGATGTCAGACTGACTGAAAACAGAAAGGATTTGGGACTAAAAATAAGCAAACAAAATGAATTATTTTGATGCTACATCACAACATTTTAAAATAGTAGATTTTGAAGTTATTCATGAACATCAGTGTTCTTGTATTCTGTGTTTAAATATATTTGCTTGTGTTCCAAGGGCAGTCGGGGATTCTAATATTTTGTATGTGTCTTTTAACTATGCATAGCTGCTCAAAGATTCTTTTCCTCTTCCCTTTAACTCGTATCTCTCCCGGCTTATCCTAAGGCAGTTAAGTTTTGTACCTCATTATTTCTCACATTTAGCCATGGTATAATAAGGAATGATTCATATTAACAGCTTGTTAAAATAACTTATCCCACTTTTGCTATCAGCAGTCCTGCTGTTAGACCAGTAGCCCCAACTAAGTACTTACATGCTTTCCTGCCAAGAACTTACCAGTGGTTTTCTGTGTGGCTGATAATATGGCCTGCATGTCCTTATGCTCTATTTGGGATTTAAATTAACATTAGGACTGTATTCCGTGTGCTTCTGATGAATTAATCTAATAATTAATTATCATCCATGCTGTATTACCATCATCAGTGCATTTACATATTTTTTTTGGTGATTATATGTGGTTACTTATAGAAACCATCACTGAACCTTGTATTTTCTATAAAAGTAGGTTTCTGTAGCAAAAAGAAATAATTGGTATTCAGGCAATAGGCAATTTGTTCAGGATTAATGTCTGTCTGATATATCCTGCTTCATCTGCAGTAGTGCTATTTGGGAATGATCTAGTCACAAGTCAGTGAAAAGTCTTCTCACTGCTGGACAAAGATTTTCCACTTTGGAAAACAATGAACCCGAGATTGCATCACCTTTCCTCAAGAAAACATTAAATGTTTACATTTTTTGCTCACCATGAGAAACAATACAGAAGGATCTGTACAAAAAACAAAATGCAAAGTTTTTTCAGAGCAGAAATATAGCTGAAATTTTTTAAAATCTTGTATTGCTCTCGTCAGTTGTTTTTTTCAAGTAACTGTAACCCCTCATCAGCATAGTGCAGAGAGGGTGGCTGCTTGCTGGGGACCGGGAACCACCTGGGATCCCCACGCCGACTAGCAGGGCTGGCCCGGTCCCACTGCCTCCCAGCAAGGTAACAGGGCAAGCTAGCAGGGGAAGGCTGGGGGCAGCCCCCAGCCATCAGGCAGCCCTGTGAGGAAGGGGCAGGGCTGAGGTCAAGTCAGGAAAGAGGACCAGGAGCCTGGTCACCATGACCACAGTGAAGCAGCCCCATCACTGCCTGCCATGCCCATAGTGATGGGACAGGGCTGAGGTTAGGCTAAGGCATCAGCCATGGGTTGGAGTATGGATTAACGGGGTCCATGGCCCGATACAGGGCTGTAGCTCAGGTGGAGCCAAGGGCAAGAGCTTCATCTGTAAGCATCTCCCACGGGCAGGGACTCGGCCCTGGCTCCCTGCAGTGCTGCCTGGGAGCCTCTCTCCAAGGGCGAAGGAGGCAGCCCGCAGCCACACTGTTGCTAAGTTGGTCCTGAGTCCCAGCAGCAGAGCTCCTCGTGGGGGCATGCTCTCGGGGACTTTATACGCAGCTGAAGACTGGTGTTCTTACCATCTAAAGTCATTCTCACAGTCTTTTCCAGTTTTAAGTCAAATTAGTTGTTCTTTATCTCATGTATAAAAGATTGCAAAATTGGTAAACCTGTGCTCTGAGGTCAGAAGGAAAGTGGGCATGATCTCGAGACTGTGTGATACGATGTAAATCTGTCTGCTGCTGGATTTGCTTCAAGAAAGAGAGTTATTGTGGTGCAGATGAATACAGTTTTTAATTATTATCTTTTCCAAATAGCTGTAAATGTAGCACTCCTTTCTCATATGTTTATCATTCATTATGATTTATTTTACTTCAGGGAGGAGCAAATAGGAAAAAAAAATGGTGCTATGCATTCAGCAGTCTCATAGTACTAAGGAATTACTGCAGTATTTCTCTAGTGCAACAAAAAAGACATACAGATTATTCATTTAATTATAACATTCTTTGTAATATTTTTATGCATTTTGAATGGTCTAATATTTAGTTGTCCATAGAAGAGATATTTTTAGTAAATTGATCACCATTTGTCTACCCATTGCCCAGTCCATATAGGAAAGATATTTCTGAGAAGTGAATGATTTGTGAGTATAAACTGGTATAGTCATATAAGTCCAATTCATTCTTCAGACGCTTATCCTAGATAAGAGTTCTTAAGTATAAAATCGGTAATACTTTCCATTGTAGAATAAAACTACCTCAGGTTTTGACCTACTACCAGCTTCCATTCTGAGTATCCCTTATGTAAAAATAATAGCTATGGATTACTTACTTAGTTTGACAACTTTGAAAACATCTTAGAGCTTACAAATCTTTGGCAAGATCATCTATTTTTACAATTAGAGAGGGAAAAGTTAAGAAGGAAAAATGCAATGCATGTATCAAGAGTTTGAGTAACATGGCAACATCGTGCCCAGAATTACCATTGCCGTGTGTTCCCCATATGTAACCTTCCCTATAACCTATTGTCAGCTCTCGTGCACTTGATCCTAAACTTTCTGATTTGTATATGACACCCGTTCCCATTTTCCTGAATTATTGTCCTTATAGTCCAAGAATCTGCAGAAGTTAAATGACTCCTCACTTTCTGTCTTAGCCTATATAGATCACAACTTAGTTTTATCTGCCATCATACCATCACTACACAGATTTGTTAGCTTCCCAGGGAATGGCTTACATTTATTGCCTGTCATGACAAACCTAAATAATGTGCAATTTAGACAGCTTAGCAACTGTTTGTTTTGTTTTTTTTTAACAGACAATAACTATCAACTTGAACCCGTTCAACTGTTGAAGCGTTTTGTTTTACTTGTACCATCCATTCTTCTGTCTTTTAAATTGTTCCTAATTCAGGACAAGATTAGATCTCTCATCTTAAAGACAATTGAGGTTCCCTAGAATAGTTCATAAGGCATTTTGCCAAAAACTTGATAACCATAAATGCCACCAAAAGCTACCTGCCATTATGTACTTAGCATTACATCTGATGAATGGCTTGGGGAAGTACGTAAATAAATTGTGGCTAAATAACAATAAACTAATTAATTACTGTTTGTGTTTTCTTGCTAGGACATAAGAAACTCATTTAGAGCTGCCATTACTTATTGGGTAAATATATTCTGAGAATAATAAATGTATAAGATTATTCGCTGTTCAGAGTAAATACATGATTAGTAGTTGTCAAAATGTGTGTTCTTGACAACAATGGGGCCGAACAGCTGCTTTGCTGCACTGTGCCAAGACTTGCTCAGGAATTCCGCAGTTTATGGACCAGTGAAGCAATAGACAATAACAATTCCCTTGCTGCCATTAAATTTTGCAGAGTCACTGTGGATGCCAGGTGTCACTGACATGTGAAACACTAATAGCTCTTTGGCAGACTTTTAAAAAATTACTGAAAATCCAACAAACATAGTAATTGCATGCTGAGAGGGATGTTCCAGTGCAAATCCAAACTGATTGCAGTGAAATTAAATAATGTGTAAAACTGGTATCACTGAGAGGATAAGGAGCGTTTTTCATTTCTCAAGCTTTTTAATATGTGATTCCAAGTTCTTACATATCTGTCTTTGTTGTTCTGTATACTTTGTGTGGCTCAATGTATATCAACTGGTACAAAAGTTCAGAATTCATTGGGAAGTATTCAATGAAAAAAAAAAAAAACAAACCTGGTATAACATGGGGGACATGTGAAGAGGCTTTACTGAACCGTACTGCTCAGTTGTAGGACCGGTTCCAGTTCAAATAAAGTGTCTACAGCTATTAAAAGCAGTCTCAGGAAGTAAATTTGGTTACCTCCACTAATAGTGTGTGAACCATCAAGTCTAGAGAAGGTTCCCTCAGCTTTTATTTCTCGAAGGTCTTCCTGTCTTTTACCAGGGCAGAAGAAAAAGGACACCTGATAGTTGCAGAGGAACTAGCACCTCATCTAGCACCCTTTCCACAAGCAATAACTTAGTTTGGTAGATAAGGTACTAGCAATTTTTTTGGATGATTATTCTGGAGTTGGGCATTTAAACCCATCCAGTAACTGCTTTCAGTACCTAAGGATTTTATTGGATCTCCTGTTATTGAGCCTCATAGGAATTAAGGTTTTTTGTTACATAAAACATATCCCTTTCAGAAAAAAATAGGGATACTTTGGAGAAACAGGTATCGTTAATTATACCTTTCTTTGTTGAGAGAAATGAGGATGCAAAGATTAATCTAGCTTTTGGTTTTATGACATTTGATTTTGTCCATACAAATAGTAGAAAGGAGTGAAAACAGCCTGAAAGGGCTTCAAAACTCTTTAACATTCTGTCAAGGAAGGTTTTGGTGTCCTTGATAGGGGAGTTAAATTGGAAAGAAAGAGAAGCTTCAGTTAAATCTTCCACTTATGGTACCTATTTTAGGTTTTTGACCTAATAAGCGTGGTTTGTTCTGAGGATCTGCCGTTCCGCTATTTGCTTTCTCTTTTGATAGTTTACCAAAAATAAAGTATTCTGTGTATTCTGCACTCCAGGTTTAGTAACAAAGCTGTCTTAGAATGATATAATTGCTTTGTTAACTGAAGGTATATGTTAACATGTTGAAAAGCAGTATATTTTTTTGCACTGAGGCCGAAATCAGGTTTTTTAGGTGGGAAATATTTTCTAAATTTCTAATTTAAAGGTCTAAAACATTTAAATGATGGGGTTTTTTATTTAAATGCACAAGATTGCTTTATGCAGACTCCTGTGTTCTGAACTGCTGAAAACAGATATAAAATAAAAATGCTAGTAACTATGTGTCCAAGACATCATATGGAAGTGATTTTAATAGTCTTTAAATTTGCAAATATTCTTGCCAAGAACTGTTAGCAAATCTCAGAGTTGCAAAGGCCATGCCATTGCTTTAACAACAGCTTCCTTTACACTTTACAGTCAGCTCATGTCAATAACTTCATTTCTTTGCTGTAATTCTAATTACCTGAACTTATTATATGTAATACATGCATAAGTGATATGTCAGAGTATTAACATAGTTCTTTTCTCAGAAATACGTAATGATTTATCATTTACTTTCTGTTAATTTTTCTTACATCAGGTGTGAATGTCATGATTCTTAAAATATTGAGTTGCTTGAAAACTGCCCTGAGCAAAAAACACACAGCTGCAGCTCCTGGTAACTCACCACCTTAACCCATAAAAGTTAACATCATCTGGCAAAATGAGTTCCTGTTACCTCTTGGGCAATCAACAGAAGTTTTTATAGACAAAATATGTTCCAGTGTTAATTAGAGTTCCATCCCAAAGGAGATCAAGGTGACTCATATGCCACTAATGCTTATAAAATATATATATTCATTTAATTTACTCCTTTCGGTTTGTTATGAGTTCAGTTACTAATGGAATTAATGATGTTTTAAGTATGAGCCTGCAGCTGCAGCTCCACTGCAGCTAATAAGTGCTTTAAATTGTAGGTACTCTTACATCAGAAAACAACAGTAATTTCCTGTATTTCTTAAGAAAATACAACCTTCTCTCCCTAAAACATCTCACTTCATTAAAACTTAGACAGTAACTTAGCAGTAAGTTGCTACTTTATAATTAGAATTTCTGAAAAGGAAAATTCAGTGAGAAAAAACAAGAAGATCATTTATTTTGCATATGTTGTGGCTAAGGCAGAAATTAGGTGTGCCTAGTTAGAGTATCACTCTATAACAATGGATCGTAAATTTGTAAACCCCAGATAATTCACTTCAATTAGTTAGGAGTGTCTAAAGAAATGAAAGTCAAGAGGGCTGGTCAAATGTTGGATTTTGAAATGGTCAAATGATTCCCACAGAATAAGCTAGCCGTAATGGTCATATGAGTAATAACAATATATACATTTCCTCCAGAGTACATAAGTGCATCACATCCTTGCAACCTGTGTTAACACAACTCCTGGTGCTGTGACAGTGAAAAAGCTATACAGATTTGAGAAACTGTCTGGGAGAGAAAGGGAAGCAGTAGTATTATGGTGTCAGTTTGTCTAGAACGGGTAGAGAGAAGGAAATTGTTTTCAAGGTTGGCTGGCAGGAAAACAACATTTTAGGATGCTATTTCTCAAATTGAGAAGTTTGCAAAAAAATCATAAGAACAAGCAAACAGTAGTGCAAGTATGATCATGCAAAACATAGGTATAGGAGATAAAAGTGAAATGTGGATGTGATGTTTACTTCTCCAAATCAAGTTGTATGTTGTAACTCCCAATTATATATTTAGTCACTGTTGGAATGTCTGTGTTTTTCCTGGTGAGTTGTTCTTTCCTCTGCACGTAAACTGTTGGGACACAGGAATATTCATTAGAGGGCAAGATACAGAAGAAAATGTGTATTTTAAAGTGACAGAGCAGATGCAAGGAGCAGATCAGAAGTAAAACTGAGACTAGATCTTTGGTTCCTTTATGACGAATGTTGTGCAGTGCAATGCAGAGATACTCAAGTTAGTGCAGACATCAGAATTAATATAGCCTGCTATGCCTAGGCTAATTATATTGCTGAAAATCTGAGCCCTTACCATAGAACAGAAAAAGGTATTTAATCTGTGTGTGATTCTGTTGTTTCAGAAAGGAAAAGTATCTTCTATTGTGAAGGTATTAAAAATTGTCATTTTTTGCAAAGTAATCTTGCAAATAGCAGGAGGGGAAAATACTATAGTCCCTGAAAATTTTGTTTACTGTAGTGATCTGGGACAAAAATTGTTTGCATATTGCATTACCATCTAAGAGTAATGGCATATTTACTACAGTGATACTAAAAGCAAACACTTTAATATTTGTAGTTATAGTTTCAATTTTTGCCTTTCTTTTTCCTGAGGCACCATAGAAAAAAAGATGAAAATTAAAAAAAAGTATTGCTTTATGAAAAATTGCAAGTGTTGTAAATTACAAGTGTTGCTAGAGTTCCCTTGAATTATTCAGTGTTTTTTTAAGGTTTTATGCTCTGTGTACAACAGTGTCTATGTTTATTTGATCTATTATTTTTATATTGTTGTCTGACACTTCTTTATGAAAAAGAATAAAAGATGTGAAGCTTATCCATGATGTCAAATTTTTATCATGTCCAAACACTTTATGGTTCTGCATGTTTCAGATCAAAGAATGCTAGGTTATCTTTTTACTTGTTTGATTTAATCTAACAAAGAGTAACGGTATTTTAGAGTACATTTTACGTATACAGATGTTTGGTAAATAAAGTGAGAAGTTTAATTGTTAATTTTTAGCACAACACTTACTCTCTAAAAATATTTTGAGGTGGATAGCTTTGTTTTCAGAATTTGGTTTTCTGTTGAATAAACAATTAGTAGTAGGGTATACATAGGAGATCTTCTTTTGCTAGTGCATTCACAGGGAAACTGGTAGCATATTCTGGGGAAGAACAGTAGTAAAGAATGTTGAGTTTTAACAATATGGACTGATAAACTATATTTTTACCTAAATAGTTACAGTTAGTTACAGCAGTTATAATACTGCTTTTGATTCCAGCTCGTGAGGTCTTTATTTTGTTTGCTCGTTGTAGCTTAACGTGTTATGACTGTACAGTATAGTCCTTAGTTTATACCAGCTGAGGGTCTGGTGCTGTAATTTTGTCATTGCACTCAAAAAGCTAATGATACACTAGCAGTGAACTTGAATAGCTTTTCCTGTATCAAGTTTTACCAGGTTTTGAAATACGTCTTTATTTGCAGAAAATGTTTGCAATATCTTGGGATTTGGAATCAGTATCTGTTGTATTCAGTATATTCCGGGAAGTGTATTCAAGGAATACAGTATCTGTTGTATTAAATTACATAAACTTAGGTCATATATGGAACTGGTTAGAAAATCAATATGTTTTCTAACAGTGGGCAGGAAGGCATTTTCGTTTCCATTGGTGTTTACTCCTCTGGATTATTTCTGGCAGTATCTCACCTCTGCTGTAACTTTTGTATGCCTTCATGCATCTTGCTCCTGCCTGTATAACAGCAAACATACAGCTTTTCATTTGATATGAAAATATACAGGTCCCAAATGCTTCCTCAAAGAAAACTCCTGGAGACTATAGTTCTTAACTTGCCACGGATTAGATAGCCTTTTCCAGTTTATCACATACAGAAACATTTCTAAAATAAGTCTAAAATAAGTTATTTATAAAGAAAGTGTCTGAGACTGTTCAGTTAGGGGGAAATATGTCACTTGCTTTTAGCTCCAATAAAGGTGTATTCTTTTGGGAGTGCAACAGAAGAAATGGCAAATAGATTGACTATATGCACCTGCAAGAAAAACTGTCAGGAATAAAAGTGTTACACAGTACTCTACTATCCCTTGTGAGAGACAAAGAACTGTGTTGGAGAAATATTGAGTCAACATTGTTACTAGCAAACCTGATATGTGACAGTTTTCCAGCTTCTGTTATAGCCCTGAAAAATATTTTGTTGTCTAATGGTAATGCAGGAATTGAATTTTATGTCACATATGCGTTGTTTAGTAAGGAAATATTTATATTTCACATTTCTAGGGACCATCTACATACATTTTTTAGTGATTCAAGCTTTGTGGGGACTTTCTGTATATGGAACATTTCTCTCTCTGTGATCCCCCACTGTATAGACCATAGTGCTGCAGTTGCATTACTTCTGTTACCTCTTTTTGTCAGTTGAACTTAACTGTCTCATGGAAGCAGATTTCTTTAACAGTTGGACTCAATGATCTTAAAGGTCCTTTCCAACCTAAATGATTCTATGATTCTGTGATCCTGTCTGCAAGATTTTTTTATATCTATCTTTCCTATCTAAATTGCCTGTGCATTTAAGCTGGTTTTTTAGAAAGTCATAGGTGTTGACCCAAATCCGCTTCTTTGGTGGAAACAAAGATCATGTGATTTTGCTCTCTTGCTTGTTTGGGGTTGGAAAATCTGTAGCTATTAGCCTCCTGATATGTGTTAGAATATATGAAATGTATGAAATTTTGACCAATCAAGAGAATATTCATCCTATAAAAGCCTAAAACCTCTATGGTATGTAATTAAAATTCTGAATGCCGATTCACACGTTCTATACTGATTCTTAAAAATAAAACACATGATTTTTTTTTTTTTTAATTAAAAAATTGTAACTTTGACACCATTTGTCTGAATCTTCCTTTGTTTGACTACCCTTCTACAAAATGTTATAATGGAAAATTTATAAGGATTTAAATGAATACTGATTCATGGTCTCAGTTTCTTTAGACAGTACATGAGAGACATTAAATTAAAAAACATTCTTATTTAATATTTCCAGTTGATAGATGGGCAGTGTTTGTATAATCTACTTTCTTGTTTTTGTAGAAGTACCATTTGGAATAGATGCATTAAGTATATAGAAATGTAATTCAAATACTTCTAAAAAAAGTTACCAAATTGACATTGATAATTGACCAATTAGAAGAAAAGCATATAAGAAAATGACATCATCATTTGAAAACCAGTGACAGTGAAAGCCTTTGTGTGCTTTTATGGACTTGTAGTGAAAGAGAGTTTTATTTTCATAAGATATATGCTGTAGATGAGTTTAAGGAATGTGCTTTAGTAGCTGTCTAATTGTATGTAATTGTACAATGTACGTTGTACAGTTATACAACGGCTGAACTATTTACTTTCAGAACTTCAGAGGAAATCTTCCTAAATCTTTCAGGATTAATGAAATTATGACCCAAATCCAAAATTAATGCTCAATAAGGTACATGTCCAAAGAGAATGTATGTTTTCATTCTTTACTGAAAAGTAAGCCAAGCCTATTGGCTCTATTTCATTGAGGTCAACTGCAAGAGAGCAAATGCATTCCACATTTAGGTCCTCAATCCACTGTTTTGTAGTGACAGCTTAAAAAAGAGAAAAAGGTGTCCAGACCTTCCTAGCTGTCGTTCATATCAGGACAATCTGGGATACCTCGGACAAAGTAGAAATGAAACTGCTACCAAAACCAATGTTTCATTTTTTTATGCATTAGATAATTGCAGGAAGGATCTAACTTGTAAAACTAGCAGATGCTGTATCTAAACTTGCATTCAAGTGGATACTTCCTTTTTGTCTGAGTTAATGTTTGTTGGGAGTTCTCATTTGAGTGTGTCCTGCTGAAATGTCTGTCTTGTCTTCCTGCTGAAACTTTGTTGAGGGATGCAGTTGTCATCTTTGGGAGTTGGTCTAGCCTAACTGACTAAGGCATATCAAATATATCAGCAATTCTCTGTCTCTTGCTGCTCTAGCTTTGCCTACTTTCAGAAAGAGAGTGGATAGAAATTGTTCCTGTCTCATACACAAAAGGATAGAGAACTGTTTTTACTACAGTACTGAATTTCAACTGGAGCCATCCTAAAATAAAATATGTTCTTTGTATAGAAATTAAGGGCAATCACAATCAAAAATCATTCCTCCAGTCAGTGTATAAGTAATTAATTCAGATCAGTGTTTAGGGCAGTGCCTCACTTTGTGTACTCTCTTTACTCTTTTTTAAATTAATGGGACTTACGTATGCAACCTTTATAAAATGTTTCTGAAAATCTCAATCATAGTCTTCTTTCCAGAGATTCCATTTCTTTCTCCAGGTTATATTGTTCAGTTCCTGCCATAATTTGCTCTGAATCCAAATTCATACTATTCTCTTTCTGTTTCCTTGAATAGCGGAGTAAGTGTGATGGGGGAAATCCCTGTTAGGTAATGGAGTTAAGTTAGATGTAACTGTACATTAAATGTATAACCACTACGCAGAAATGCAAAGAAGGATTATTTGTTGTGCTTTCCCTCTTTTCTTATGCATCTCCAGAACTGCTAGTTTCTTTTGCCTGTAATGACGAGAGTGGGCTCAATATAGAGTGGATATTTCTGGCAGTAATAGAGCAGCAATTTTAGATTTGCTAGGAAATTAATTTCGTGAAGAAAATCTGAAAACAGCCCTTGTTGCAAGAGTGGAAAGGATAATAAATATGTCAATAAAGGCCACAGGACAAGAATCTCCAGACCCTAGTTGTATCAATGCTGGATTCAGAGCATAGTTTCCATGGGCTAAAGAGATCTCTGCAGGGGAATTTCAAACTCAATATTAAGAATATATCAGACCTTGCTAACCTGAAAATCAGGTACAGGAACATAAGCTATGTAATACTGAACTCCTACTATGCCGAAATGATTTAGATTAATTTAGTTCTGAGTATTGTCAAAGTTTGATTGACCATATCTGTATTGATCTTTTTCAGCATAGTGCATTTGTGTACTCTCTGTTAGATTCCATGCAGTAGCTGGTTTTGTGCGTTGACTTTGAAGCCTGTTACTAGCACTCCTTCTCAGAAATCCGAAAAATATTTTACATAAATACTGTAATAAGTAATAAGTGTATGCAAATATGATGCAGACACAGGTCATAAAAATTTAGAAATTAGCTGGGTTTTTTTCAGGAATATGTATTTGCGTATATTCAAGTATATATTAATTTCAAATCCTTCTATTTCCAGGCTTCATAATTTTCCAAGTATGAATTAATTATTGCCTAGTAGTAAGTATTGCTAAGGAGATTTGTTTATTAAGCCTGCAAAGAGTGGACCTGGCTGGTTTTATTGTTTGGTTTCATATGTTGTCAGTTTTCTCTATGTGACTGCACAGACCACTGAAATAGGGTTACCACAGTCTTCACCAAATTTCTAAGAGAAAGGGAGCTTAAATTAAACAGAAAATACCTTAAGCTCTGTTCACAGAATTACTCTTGGCAGATAGGATGAAAAAAATCCCCAATTTGTAGTCCTGATTTTCCTTGGAATGCTATTTCAGGCAAAGTATGCTTCATTCAGAAGAGAGAGTTAGAAATTTTACAAAACCCTCCTTGTAAATATTTCTGAACATCTTTTGCTTTTCTGAAGTTACATTCTCTCCTTAGAAAGAAGACTTCTGCAAAGCTTCCTCTTGTCCAAAAATGTTAGTCTGATCCAATCTGTAAGCGGAAATACCACCACCCAATCTGTGAGACAAGATGTAACAAAACGTGTCCAAAATTTCTGATGATTCAACTTTAGGTATGGATGTCAGGTATTTACAAAGAAATGTTTGTGAACAGGACATAGACAGAGAATTCTTAAATGCAAAAAATACTTAATGCATATGGAAAAATACTAATTTGTGGGTTGGTATTACAATATGATCACTTACTTGTTATTGGTTGCCTATGAACAGTTCCTTTTCACATTGAAAGTATATTGCTATCTAATTAGATAGAATTGCTGTTAATTAGAAGGGTAAAAAAAATCTATATTGGCAGATGGTACAGGTTTTGGATTCTAACTAGGTTTTATATAGGTGAGACTAATTGCAGTTTTAAGCCTCTTCAGTGGAAATCTCAAAAGGCAAAAAGAAATATTATTGTAGGCTTTTAGTGCAGGTGTATAGCTATAACTCAAGATAAGATGATCTCGGAAGTACTTACAAGCAAGAACAGCTCCCCACAATCTGACATTCTCTGTTTTTGGAGAACTAAATCTCACACTACTTGAGTGATTTTGCCAGAATAATCCCAGTGCTTTGTCTTTGTGCCAGGCTTCTCACTGAGAGTACTGAGCTGCTGAGACGGAATTTCTTTTTGAGCTCTGAGACAGGCAGGGGGATGATTCTCACTGTTATCGCACTGCTTTTGTAGGAAGCAGAACTATCCAGTTCTGGTTTTGTGGAATGAAAGTGGGAGCAGAAACCACCACCTTCTCAGTCTTCAATAGAGTATGTGGAAAAATTGTCTGTGGCTCCCTTGGGCTCTTACAAAGATGATGCAGCCAGATCATGGATTGCAAAGGCTTTTTATATATTGCACATCATATGCATTTCCTGTCAGGGTTAACTGCTTTGTGATTGTATCAGTGCTGACAATCAAACAAATTTAGGACTGCCAGTAAACATTCTGGTTCTGAAAGGATACGGCGCCATATTTCCCGGAATGGAATTGTCTCACTAAAATGCCTGTGGTATGATAAAAGAATTCATTTGAATAACATGTTGCAGTGGGACTGTTACACTGTATTTTTGATTTGTTAAATTCCTGTTATGGGCTTTCAACAGTTGTCTTAATTAAATATGCCATTATTAAAGAGATTATAAAATGGATTAAATCTAGCTCCTTTTTCAGCTTTTAAATTGTATAGAAACAAAAGAAATTACTTGATTTGGCATGCGTAGACTACAGTGTATATTTGTCATAGCCAAAGTAGAAGTATTCAAGTAAGATAGGCTGTAAATAGTGATTTACAGAAAGGCATAGTAATCCAAGGTGCCTGAATATAGTAGGTATCCAACTTGCTCACATAGCTCCTCAAATCCAGATTTACATTTCCTGAGACGCTGTGACTTGGGTTTCACAATTAGATATAATCTCAGTTTTTAGGTTGCAGTGTAGTTCACGTGTTCTGCAGTCATAATTATTCAGTTACATTAGAAGTATTTTCTGTGGTATTACACTGTGTGTCTGGAATACGCCTTTCCTGAAAATCCTCTTCCAGGCAATTCTGCATCTTCCATTTCAGATTTCTTCATGACTCATTTCACCACTCAATGGAAAAGTAACAGCATGGGAAGAAAACTAGCCTGCTTCAACCAGGAAAATAGTTGGAAAGCTCCCTGCTTTCTTATAGCAGAGGAAAGCAATTTGTGTTCCATGTCAGAACGCATCCTACTGAGGTGCTTTCCTGTGTTGCCAGTGAAGGCATTGTGGTAAATATTATTGTTACATAAAGCTATGCAAACAACCATATCTGTCCCTCCCACTTCAGGGAGAACGTGGTAAGTTTTGCCAGAGTCTCTATATCAGCTTTATGCAAGGTGGTGCGAGGGTCAGGACAAATAAATCAGCCCTATTCTCAGCAGAGAGGAAAAACAGAGAATCCAGCAGCTTGGTAAGTTCAGTTTGTGGTGAAAAGATTCACAGACCAGGAAACTTCTTTGCCTTCTGACACATGTTGTCATTTTGAGATTTATAGTAAGAGGTAAACCCAAGTAATACACTTTAAAAAAAAAAATCTGCTTCATTTATAGTTGCACAAAAGAGCAAAACAATTCCTTTTAAACTCCAGCACTAAGAATGAATAAATTGAGTTAAGGGTAGAATAAATTTAATTTTTCATTATTCTGACAAAATATATAACATTTAATACTGGCAAAATGGGAGTTGAACATTAATGTTAAATGCTGCATGCGATACAAAATGCATTACAGCATCATTCAACATCTTCCCCCTAGAATGTCCGAATATATATCAATACAGAACCTCTTGTTGCTCATCTCTTTGTGTCTCTGCTGTATGTTTTGCCACCATGGGCCCATGACATTAGGCATACAGATAATGTCCTTAAAAGAAATATTAAATCTTTGCAAATAACCTACAAAATGGAGCTCCCACTGTTCAATCCATCTTCACACCCTCTGAATGCAGTTAGCTGAACTTATTAGCGCACTTCAATGTTGAGCCATAGTACTTGTACTTATTCACTATTTAATAAATTAAGGTACCTTCTTGATCTCCAAAGTGTCATGCCTATAATTTATCTAACTAGACACACTTTCATAATCTATCAAGATTTGATGGCAGCTTTTAAAATTAGAACCATTAGAATATCTTAAAAGTTTCCCTTCATACATACCTTTTCCTGTTGCCTCATTCATTCATTTTTATGTCTCAGAGAATAAATGTTCAACTGATTTGTCATAGTCTTATCATTCAGTATATAAAGGGGGCTTATAAGAAAGACAGAGAAAGACTTTTTGCCAAAGCCTGTAGTGATAGGACAAGGGGCAACAGTTCTAAAGTGAGAGAGAGTAAATTTAGATTGGATATAACGAAGAAATTTTTTATCATGAGGGTGGTGAAGTGCTGGAACAGGTTACCCAGAGAAGTTGTGGATGCCCCATCACTGGAAGTGTTCAAGTCAGGTTGGATGGGGCTTTGAGCAACCTGGTCTAGTGAAAGATGTCCCTGCCCATGGCAGGCAAGTTGAACTAGATGATCTTTAAGGGTTCCTTCCAACCCAAACCATTCTATGATTCTAATGTGATCCTGTGTTGTGAAATTAATTTAATGTCTTCTTGTTATCCCTGCAAAAGAGTACAGAGCCTTAATGGACCTGTAATCAGCCCTATATGTTTATACTAAAACTGTTTTAATACTGTCGACAATAAAGAACAGGTATGGCTATAAACATTCAGGTCAGAAGTATCAGGATTTGACACTGCCTCTATCTTTAGAAAAATGGATTAATTGCTATGAATCATCTACAAGTATCTTGTAGAAATATGTACAGAATAGGAAGTTCAGTAAAATTTTCTAGAATCTGGTGAACTGGTTAGGATGTGCTGTTAAATTACAAATATATTTGTTTTCAAGAGAGTTTCATGTTTTGAGAGTATTAGTGAATCAGTAAATTTAATTACTAGTGTCTTATTAAATGTTTATCTGATACAACTTGGTACTTTCTCTTGTAATGTATTTTCTTTGTGGTACCTACAGTTGACAGAACTCATTTGAAATTGTATTTTTGGTTTGATATTCACTTCACCAAAAGTTTCAAGAACAACCCATAATTTTCTATTTACAGTTTTTTCATACCCAATTGTCTTTGATGACGTCTACCTCATCTCTCCTGCTTAAAGTACAGCCAGCCTTTTTTTCCAAAACTTAATTCCTCCTGGGAAATATTCTCACTAAAAAAGGGAGCCACAAGAAGGCAACAATGTGATAAAATATTTGGAGTTTGGTTAGTAGACCAAAAATAACAAAAGCAGCTTCCAGTGCTGCACAACCAATTGTCTGAATCAACTCCTGTGTTAAGTAAAAGTCCAAATTATAGCTGGCTTTCCTGAAAATGCATTTACCAAACCAGTCATTTCTAACTGCACTCTTAAAGCAGGACTGTTTACTTTAAGCACTTGTGTATTCATGAAATTTCTTGAATATATTTAATTCAAAGCTGTGCTAAAAAGTCTTTTTCACTTTCATGGAATAATAATAGCACTTTCCCACATTTGGTCATGTTCTTAAATGCTTTCATGAACTGAGGTTTGTGTCTGAAAGTAGGAAGTGTCATTGGGGACTGCTGGTAATGGGGCAGTTTTCATATATTACGTGCAGTTTTGCAGGATTGTGACCTTAGGTATGTGGCTTTGAGTATATCATGTTCCTTGTTATACATGTGCAATCCCACATACCTCAAAAGGATTTGGGGGTGTAACAGGTAAAAGTTGGGTTTATTTACTACAGCAGTTTGAACTATTCTTTGTTAGTATCAGTAATTACTCACTGTTCAGCAATGTAATGCAGCATTGTGTTACAAGCTTAATGAAATTATGTATTATGTGAGAAATAGAAATCTTAATCACTTACAAGCACAGATTCCAGTGAAAGTTCATAAAAATGTAGTGGTGTCGGTAGGTGCACAAAATCAGCTGATTTAAAGCAGGATGATTTATAGCACTGTGTGTCAGCCAGAATCACTATAGATATTACTAACCTGAGAACAGATTAGTAAGTGATTAACAAAATAAACCTCTCTTAACATTTTTCTTAAAACTAGGTGTCACATGCCCGTCTCAAACAACAGCCAGCAAAATTTTGCACGGTATTTTAGATCCAGATTTCATTAGGACAGACCCAGAGAAAAATGTTACTTGTCTTTTGTGAAGCCAGCCTTACACAGAACTCAAGTGTTTGGCCTCTCTTTTTTCATATTAGCTGTGTTTTGGAGTTTACACTCAAGTCTGAACAACAGTCATTGTATTGTTTGTTCTTATTATTTGTAGTTATGCTTTTCAATTTACGTGCTTTATGGAGATGAAAAGGTCATCTATTAATTTTCTTATTTCTTTTTTATAAAGATCATTAAGAATGAATGCTGACTTTCTGACAATGGGGCTGAGGGATAGTGCGCTAGGTCTGCATTGTTTATGCAGTAATCTTCCCGAGATGTCTCCATTCCTTTCCTGTTTGCCGTTACCAATCAGCGACATGTGCCTAAAATCATCATGACTATTTTTACTTGTGACGTATTTGCTTTCCAATTTGCTATCATTTCATTGGGAACACACATTCATTGATGTAAGATAATAAAGTAAGCTTGTTCAAAATTTTCTTAGTGAACTTCCAACCCAGATGCAATTCAATATTTGAACAAGTTTGAAACTTAGATTTACTTGATGAAAATTACTGCTTTTGATCATAAGACAGGGAGGCGTAATTTTGGCATTTTCGTAAGAAGCCAAATTCTGCTTGAATGCATGAAAACATAATTGCTCTGATTAGTGTCAGTGTGAAAATAAGTTCTGATTAATTTCATTGTGAAAATAAAGGGAAGCTCATGATTCTGATAATTCTGGGATTCTTCTGGTCCTGAATTTAATTTAGAGCAATGTAATTTCACCTGGATAAAGAATGAAGACTGTTTTCTCACAAGTCTTGCTGAGTGAAAATGCTGTTTTTCTGCTACCTCTTTCACAGAACCTTTACTTCAGAGAAACATAACTATTAACTGTAATTTTGTCCCTTCAAGACAGATATCTTGGAGGTATGACAAGATATATTTTCTTAGGAAACTCACATCTGAGTAGCTATTTTATATTTGCTTGTGTTTGTATAAGCAGTAGAAACCTATTTTTTTTAACCTACAATTGCAAAGAAGTACTCTGTCTAGCACTACTTCTTATGCTAATATGTAAGAAAGGAGAAAAGAGTTGGGGGGAAAAAGCTTTGTGTTTTAAAACAAAGTCCATAATCAGATATCTGAAGATGGAATTAAAAAAAAAAAATTAGGTTACTTCTGTAATAGATTAATCATGCTACCAGTATCTGTTGTTTACTCTTCCTAATTTGTAGTTACAATATGTAATGTCTGCAATTCCTATAATTTCTCGTCATTATGATGATACGAACTGAGCTATTTGCTTGCTTTTCAAACGGTATTTTGTGTAAGTGTACCAGTGTAATCAGAGAACTACCTACCATCCTTGGCTTACATTTCTTGGCTGTGAAGTTCCTTTACTAAGCAGAAAATGGAAACTTTTCTGAATGGTTTCATTTTAGGAATTAACAATGCAGCCATATGTATGTAAATTTTATGGATTTAGAACAATCTCATGAAGTAAAACAAATACGTCTGATAAGAGAACTATACTAGAAAAGATTGGTGTATCTCTTGTCTCTTGTTGATTGCTAATAGAACACTTTTATGTTCTGAATTCACATCACCAAGCTATTATTTTGACAGGTCCTAGATGAAATACACTCCAGATATTTTTGCTTTAAGAAAGTAACTTACAAGAAACAGATTTATTCTTTACCTTGCTCATAAGTTTCAGGCCCATCAAAAATCCCCTTTTATCTGACTTCAGATTGTGTTGGTTGTCAGTCTCTTTACAGTGGTTTAGATAGCATTCTTACTTGTCAACTCATTTAAAGAGTAATCTGAAATAGCATAAAGGAATTTCAAACATTTCAAGAACTATACAATGGTAAGATATGTCTCCTATGAAACTTGAGATATGAATTTAATTACTTTTACTGGTATGCAAAACAAGGTCATTCTATAACTCGAACCTCTGTAACCATTTCAAAATGACTTACAAAAGACTCTTAATGCACTCTGGGTATCTGCCGGCAGTTCATCTGTATAAGGAGAATTCTTGCTGAGTACGTAAGATTGGGGAATGGGTTTCAAGTAGGCCAAATCCTGTCAAAAGGTTGTACTTGATTTAAAAGGCTGGCTGTCTTTATGGTCTACTTTAAATATAAGATTCTATAAAACTGAAGAATATGTAAGAAATGTCACTGTTTATTGAAATAAAATTATTGAACTATTGAAAATAGTCAGTTTGCATGTCGATAACTCTAAGGCAATATAATAACTTTCGGTAATATAAAATTTCACCTGTAAAGCATATTTTTAGGTGTATTACATATTTGATAGGTGTGAGAGAATGCAAGGCTGTCATTTTTCTGGACAGCACCTTGATACTTAGGCATGCCTGTGTTCTACCAGTGGGAGGAAAGGCAGAAATACTAGCTAAATCACTGCACACGTTTCCTCTTCTGCCTCTCGTGTCAATTGTAAGAGTAATGTGGAATATACTAGTGCTTCAACATAGTAAATACATCTCCATCGAACATGATGTGCAGAGGGGCTTTCCAGGTGTTCCCAAATGTAAGCACTTTTGCCTTTTGGAAATTTCTTCTCTAAACTCTTATTGTGGATGGCGGGTCTCCAAACTTTGTCCTTAGTTTTATCCTCTTCCTTTGCACAGGAACACACATATTGCAAGAGGATGATTTTTTCCTTTGGTCTACAAAGTAAAAGGATTGAGATCTTCAAAAGGAACAACATGCTCCACTTGTAGATGCTGTAAGATTACAGAATGGAAATGTTGTTCATAGGAGAATGTAATATACGATAGCTAATATTGCAGGAGAGTATTAATTCCTGAAACATGTCAGTGGAATATGTGCTCCCAAGGTATAGGTATGAACTTACCCCATGGCATGTATTGCTTTAGTATAGAGGTCTGATAAATATGCCATTCTTTTACACCTCTTGCAAAAATGTGGCATCATGGAGGTGATTTTTCTCTCTGATGGTGAATATTGGTGCGCCTTTATTTGGTAATTTGCACAGTTGTGCCAGGCTCTGCTAAAAAGAGATAATTTTACATGATTTTACATGATATAAAAAAAGCAGAAACCTGACTTAACACGGGGGGGTGGGGAGAGAAGGTAATTTTGTCATTCTTCCCTCTAGAGTTTGATTATCTCTGAAAGCACAGTTTAATGACTGTAGAATAGTTTTCTCCTTGGAGCCTTTTCAAAATGGTAACTCATTACTCTTTATCAGACTCCAGAAGTAAAGAGGTAGTTTGACATTAGTGTCGTTACAGAAATGTAGGCAAATGGGTTAAGGGACTTTTCCAGTGAAGACAGCATAAAACGTGGCACTAGAATACATAAATGAAGTGGCTGATCTACTGGAGGCAACAATTTTAAACCAAATGTTCAGGCTGCTAGACCATTCTACCTTAGCATGTTGGTATATTGCTTTATCTGTGGATACTTAATGAACACAGAGATAAGTACAAACATCCACCCAAATAAAATTGAACAAAGACATAGTAATCCTTTTTTTTAGAATTAACAGTAAATGTATGAATTTGCTGAAGAGTAAGTCTTTAAATGAATGTATTTCTTTTCCTTCCTAACGTGATAGCAGTTTTATGTAAGGAATATTTGTTCATGTCACTATCTGTGCTCTCCAGATACCCAGATAGGTCTCAGCTACTAGCAGTATTTTCAAAGGAGTCTGAGGACTCTGAGTGCTTCTGGTTTTGGAGAGTTTAACTGTAACCTCTGGACTGCACCTTATGGAAGTGTATACATTCATATAAATTAACTTCTTCTGCTAACCTGATGACAGATTCATTTGTACTGAGTTTGAGAAGAATTTTGGTGGGGTGCACAAAGAATAGAGATGTGACCCTGTGGTTAATTATGGAAATTCATTACTACTGTGGAGTTTGTTTATGCTCTTCTTGCCCTATTTAATGTCAGAGAGTTAGAATATGCAGGATCCTCAACAGGATTATGGTTTCAGAATTTATCCTGAAGATGTCACAAAAGTAGAATTTTACGCCATGTCTACCAACTTTGTCAAGAGCAATAAACTTTTCATCATTTCTTTGGGATGAAAGACTTACCAGAGTGTCTAACAATAGAGCCAATTTTTATAGTACCGTTACAGCCATTTCAAAATTATGTGAGTGTAGTTAGTGGGAGAGAAAAACAGTAGCAGTTACACTGTAGTAGTACAAGATAGTACCACAGAGCTTATTTTCATTTCTAAGAAAGTTACTCCCTAACTCAAAAAGAATGATAAAGGCTTCTCTTATTTTTTTAATTTCAAGACAAAAGCTAAAGTAAAAATAAATTTATAAAAGCCTCTTTTCCCATCAAGATGATCCTATCACATTGTTAGTAGTGTTTATTTTTTAATTAGGACAAATACCATTTTACTGCAATGAGTTTCTTGATTGGACTTTAAGGAAATTTCCACTTTGAGCTGTGAAATACACAAGCAGAGATTTAACAAAAGAGAGATTTATATATCTATGAAATACGGGTATTTCACTGCATGCAGAAGTAACATGTGCTTCTTGCCATGTAAGTGAACCGAGAAGACTGTGGTATTAACATTTTACAAGGGAATTTGATTGTTCAAAAAAACTCTGGGGACCAGGGAGCATAATTTCATATTGGATGCTCCCTTGGAGATATCACAGCCTTTCTAAAGCAGAAGGAAATGAATGTGTTGCTGTTTGTTTGCTCTATCATTATTTCCATATTTATTTTTATATCTAAAATTCCAAGAAAAAGGAGCTACCTCTTTCAGGCATTTGAAAGCTTTATTAAAAAAATAAATAATTTCTAACTAGAAACAAATGCAGATGTTTTCGAGAGGAGAAGTAGATCTAATTTATTAGTTTAAACAACAGCTCAGATGGAGTGGATGAAAAGATTGATTCTAATCTCCAGCATAACAGTGGAAGCTTAAAGGAAGTCCACTGAATGAAATGGTATGGATTAATGAAAAGATACTGCTTTGGGGCAAAACCTGTTCAAAGTAAGTGGGGACAAAATATATTGACTTCATCATTAAGTGTATTTGAAAATTTTAGGGTGTGTTTTACTTTAAGCAAAGCATACTGGACAGATAGAAGTGATTATATTTTAAATATGTATATGTATCTGTTGTTCATGTTTGGTTTACGCCATTGGAATTATTCTTGATTTATATTGGGATAAGACCAGACTAGACTGATGTTTTAAAATAGGCACATACACACTTTTTTAAATTCTAAAATGGATCTGTAAATAAAAAGATGGACAGATTAAAAAACCTAATTAGAACCTGGCATAGTAAAGGAAAACAGAAAGTTGAGAGCCTTTAGTAGTTTCTCTTGAAGTCAACTGTGAAACATACAATCACTTTCATTTTATCATTGCATATGTATTTATTGGTTTAAATTTCAAAGAATTCTATTCCCTTGGTTTTGTCAGTTTATTCGGAAATGTCAATCCATTTAGAAATTGCCATATGGAAGAGCATGCTTGGTTTCAATATCGCTGTGTGCTTTAGTCCCCTTACATGGCCTGTCAGTATCTTGGCTTAGGTGTGTTGAGAAAGGCTTCTGGCCCAGCCTTTCTGTATTGTGTTCAGAGGTGGAGTAGTGGAGTGTAGATTCAGCTGAAAACTCCACAAAGGCCACAGTGACAACTTGTCCTGATTTTCAGAGGCTAGAAAGAAACAGATTAAAAGAAATCAGAGAGGCTCTGGAATCTTCCTTTCTATGCTCTTTTTTAAATTAGTTTCTTCCCTGCAAAAATAAATGATCACTATGTGAAACACTGTTCCTCAAAAAGTGGTCATAATATTCAACTCAGTTGTTTTGTACCATGAGCGCTCAGTAAAGTACAGTACATTTATGGTTCCATCTGGAAAGAATCTGCAGTAATGAACTCGTGGTGTTGTTTTGCCAATTTAACACTTCATGAAATACTGAAGTGCCTCTTGCATGTTCAGAAAGGATTTCTGCTAGTGATTTTGTGAGAAGCAATTCAAATTGAATACAGTAATTTTGAACTGTTTGTTTAATAATATGAAGAGCAATAATAACAATCATAAATTCATCTGTGCTTATATATTAGCATGGAAAGAATCAGAATTGATGTAAGAAGGACTGAGTGCCTTCGTCCCTCAGTGTGTGACCACTGGCTCCCGCAGAGCCACCAAGCTGATTTACACCTCTGAATGACCTGGCTCTTTAGATCTCCACAGATTCAGGCTATTCATATCAGCTGTTCGTTTTGTGTATAATGTTTTCCAGAGCTGAATAAATATCATAAAAAAAATGAGCTGGTGAATATTCAGTTGAATTCTAAATTGAATTCACATCAGCTAGGCTGGTGGCCTTTCATTTGACTTTCAATTTGCTCTGAAAACTGAGTTTTACTTGCATGAGTGCCGATAGAAAGTGAATGCTAAACTGACTTGAGTACTTGCCAAAAGTAGACTTGATTTTCCTCTAAGTGGAGCTGATGTAGATCAGGGTAGCAGCTCAAGAATCAATGGAATAAAAAAGCGAGAAGAGAATCAAACTAAATGGCTTTTAATATATCACAAAGACATAGCACAGTTTATGAGACTATGTGCTCTGTGGCACTCTAGGAACACAATTTCCCATACTAACTAATATTTGCAATATGTCTGCGGTCTAAATGCATCTTTCCAGTACAACTGTACAAATACAGATATTTCCATTAGTATTTACCAGTATTTTATTAAATTACAGAAGAGTCAGTTTAGAACTGACTCTTCTTTTTTTGAAGGAGAAGCATTGCTTGGCACTTCCCATATCTATTTGCCTTTAAACAAAGACCGAATCATCAAACTCATTGCAGCTTGTAGCTTTTTTTTGCTTTAAGCGGTAAGCATATGACCCAAATTTCTTCACATGGCTTCCTCAAGTTGTTTTCATTCTGAGGAAAGTTTTTTTAATAGCCAATTTCTTGTTTTATTTAGTACAACAAATCCTTATATGCATACACATTCTGTCCTTTGTATGTGTTCTGGCTTATGACAGAAGCTGTCTCCTAGTTTCCTAAGGGTGTAATTAAAGTATTGTTTTAACTTACAACACATTTGAACCTCTGTATTATGAAAGACTACTCATTTTCCTTTTTGATACTATATACACTGAGATCATCTGGGACGCTCAGGTCAGCAACCTAGGGTTTAAGCCCAAGGGACAGTTTCAGTTAAAGGACCACAGCATAGAAATGTGTTCCTTGTTTCATTGAAACTTTTTCACTTTTAAATTGTCAAGGTCTTTTTGATTTTCCAAGCATATTTTCTACAGAGAAGCTAAAGGTGAATGGATGTAAGAATTGTTTTATTTACTTTTTGTTTCACTTGTTTTATTTTGGAGATTTCTTGGAGATTGAGTAGTAAAGATCAGTTTTAATATCAGACATTAAAGATCAGTTTTAATATCAGACATCCTTCAGTGAATTTCTTCTAAAGTAATTGCATATGTGGTACGTGTGTATCTGCATAAAGGTGTGTAGGTATGTTTTACGTTGCTAGTTATTTAGTTTATGAGATGATAGATATAGAAAAACCTGCAAGCCATGTGGATTGTTAGTTTGCATATTCTATTTAGACTTAAATATAACCATACATACTGTGTGTTCTTTAAGGTATGAACTGTCTTTTTCTACCTGTGATTTCAGGTTCCACAGCAGCTAGGTTACTGCTCATCACAGGAATTCTGGAGTGATGCTGAATTAATAATAAATAGTGGTGGTGATAATGATGACAATAATAGTAAGGACAGAATGATTTAAAGCAAAGTCTAAGACTTTTCAGGCATTGGTGTGTTGTCAGGGTCCCTTGGGACATTTTTTGGACAATGTTTTCCATGGGGATTTATGACTACGTGGCTTTACTGTGTTTCCCAACCAGTTGAATAGGAAATGTCTATGATAAAAAAGTAGGAATAGAGATGTAAATGCAGCAGGTAAGCCTGGCATGCATTTGACAGCACTGGAACTCTGTTTGCAGTCCCAGATTGGCACCATCTGGATTGCACCATTCGTAATGGGATCATATGTGTACATGCAATTAGTTTATGTCAGTAGCTGTGGGGATTAGATGAAATTATGCTGCTTTGAAACCAGCTTGATTTTGTAAACTCAACTTGAAAGCCACTATAATTCTGGCAATTACCCTAGGACTGCTGGGCTTAGAGGCAAAAATAGGACTCTTACACTCAGAACACGTCATCACCTCTTCTCCTGGAGCTGAAGAGCTTCTTAAATGCAAGGTGATTTGGGGGAGGTGTTTTTGTAAAACTGAAGGAGTATGGAGTGGAAAATCAGAAGCCAAAGATAGATTGATATAAGGGAGGACTGGTGAGAAAGATGACCAATGAGGCTTAATGTGACAAAAGAGAGGAGGCAAAGTCTAGAAAGATGTGAAAAAAATCTTTAGAAGTGATTTCTTTATTAGTGTGAGAATTCCTGGCAGAGATTTGTGTAATCAGAGGAATCTTTAATTAATGTCTCCGTGCCTCTCTTCAATGAATTAGCCTAAAATCCACCATGTGGATTAAAGATTTTTTTTTTTTTAATTATATTGACAATTACTCAATGACTGTTTTCATGTAATAAAAATCAGTCTGGAGTAAACTTAGAGGCTGAGTCACTCTTCTCAAGGGATAACAGGTGAAATTCTGAGATGATGTCAGTAGTGAATCAACTGATGTTGGCATTAAATCTCTCTCAGTGTAGAAATGACTCACAATGCACATCCAAATTGAAATCTCCTCTGAATTTGTTCTACTTACCTCTGGGGCTGAAAGGACCGGTCTCTGTGTTCTTTCCAATCTGTCAGAAACTCTACATCTTTATTATCCATGTTCGACTTTTTTTTAATGGAAAATGTAAGAAAAAAATATTGCTTTTTCATGCAGGTAAGATTCCCTTAGTGAGTGAATAAGCCCCTAGTCATTCCACTTCTGGACTCTCAGAGAAACAATATATCTACATGTAACAATAGTCTAAAAATATTTGCTTTGGGAATCCAGGAAATGAACACATATCTATATGCACACATGCATATAAAGGCAGAGCAGTTTTCAAAGGAATTATTGACAAGAAATGTAAGAAAATCTTTGAACATCAAATACTGTACATACTGATATTTTCAAAAGCCTAAGGACTTAAAAAGTAAGTGTTGGGCTTTCTGTGTCATGGTTAAAAAGTTTTTATACTGGTGGCTCTGATACTCAGAGAAGTATGAGTATATAAGGCAATTTTAAGAAAGAGTATTTCTGAGTAACACTTTTAGTTTTTCTGCACTAGATACAGGATAAAAGTTGTATCTCTACTTAAGCGTTAAATGTTTCTATTTGTAAAGTGTACTTTATACAGCTTTTAAAATAATTTCCTTTAATTTCTTCACAGACAGTGAACTAGGAGAGGTAAAAATAAGTTCAAATTTAAAAAAAAAAAAAAAAAAAAAGAAAAAAGAAAGAGAGGACTCCGTACAAAACCAACAACAACAAGGAACAGGAGACTTACCAAATAGTACAAGTAGTATAACGTCCCCAAAAGTGAAAACATGTTGCTAAAAGGTTACACTTCATGAATGTACGTAATGTTATAGTGAAGTTTTTCCTAGATTGTATCAGTAGTGATGAATACTTAAGGGTTTTAATATGAGGCTTGTTGAAGGAGCTATATCACCTTTGAAGTTGATTGTACGTAATACTTTGTTTCTGTCTTTTAATGATTTTGTTTGTTTGTTTTTCAATTCATTTAGTTTGGGGTGATGAATTGAAGTTGGAAGAATAAAGAGGGACAACGACTGTAGCTATAGTAGCAAGAGAGTAGGTTAATGCTCTGCACAGGATCACCCAATTGCTGAATTAAACACAAAACCTTATATGTGAACTGCATATACCCTGATTTGGCTTTAAGGTTAAATTTTTTCTATCCATCGTTGAACTGATTTTTTTTTCATGCTTTCTTCCAGTGTAAGAACTTTCTTTCTAAACATGGTGTGTAAAATTGATAAATTATATTAGACTGTGTACAAGTAAAAATAGACACACATGCAGTACAAAATGATGCTTATTTCCCTACCCTGGCACATCTTGCTGGACCCAGCCATGGCAAGTTATCTTCCTAAGACCCTATAAACACTGACTTCTGCAGCAATATCCCCCTTTTACATACTTTGTAAAGGTGAGTATAGACAGAGATGGCACAGTGGAGTGCCATATTGATTTATTCCAGCTGGGTCAGTGATGTTGGCTTACAGGATTGCCACAAAAACTTGCTACACAGGTTTTACTGCACAGCTGTAAGCCAGGCAGGTATCTTCATTAGCACCGCGCTGGGCGAGCCAGGTGCCAGCTTGCGGCATGGCTCACAGCCATGTCCCTTTGTTGTTCCCAACCTCTTGCTCATCGTATGTCCCTGAGGAAAATTTCAGGAAGAAGCAGGTTAGAGACTTCACAGGGAAGAGAAACAGCCAGTAAGAATGAAAGCAACAATAACAGCAGATAGTGCTTTCCGAAGAGTGCTATGGTTCCTATTCAGTGCAGTCAGATTTCATTTTCATGAAAACTTGACTGTGTGCATAGAGGAAAGGAAAACATGTCTGGGTCTTGGCCCAGTGTGGGACTGGGGATACAAATGGAACTTTTCAGAGCATGCTGTTCTTTCAACTGGGCTTGCACATTGGCTCTTGTTACAATCCTTCCTTCTGCTCAATGTCATTTAATGTCTCTCTCTATCTTAATTTCCCTTTCCCCCCATGTCTTCTCACCCTCATATGACTAATTTAATTTTCTTTCCAGTAGCCTAATTTCCTCCTAACTCAACTCACAAGTTCAAATGAATCATGTCATTTGTACAAACTCAGTGTTCACTCTGCTGTGGCTGCTGTTCCCTCTCCTTACACAGTGTCAACCCTTTCTCTTTAGATTGCAAATATTTTAGGTACAAATTATCTACACAATCACAGTGGCTACTATTTCAGCACCACCATAAGAAATGTGCTGAATAATAATCCAATAAAACAGTTTAATCATGCCGCACAGTCATGCCAAATATATTTCACTTATAAGTTACATTAGAAAAAACAAGGAAGTATAAGTGACTCTGTGTGCGATTGTGGTCACATGTGCATTCACATTTCTGTGTTAGATATGTCTCTGTAATGTACATACATGTACATACAGGCACCATATTCCCAATACATATTCGTTTTCTTTTGAAAGAAAAGCTAATCATATTTGATTCACAATCAAAACACCGTACTCTCAAAATACTTTCAGAATAGACTCATCCTTAGTGGGTTCACAGTTTACAACTGTGTATTTAAGTAATAAAATAAGGATGCTGGGGTTTTGTTTTTCTCTGAAGCAGACAGAGAAAAGAGGAGAAAAATAAAGAGAGAAGGCATTTATACGCAGTGCAGATGTATATGGCTGTAAGCTTAAAAGTACAGAGGTTTTTTTAACCAGGTCCGTGAGCCTAAACCTTTTTCTCTGGGAATAAAAAAGCAGGTACAAAACCCATATGAGCCATAAGGTTTAGGTTCGTGGATGTGGCAAAATATAACTCCTCCTCCCCTGCCATTTTTGAAGCTGATATCCCACTATATCAGACAGCTTTGTGTTTGGTTATTCTTTGTTAAGAATAACGCATTGTAGGTGTATAGCCTGAGAATGAAGAGCCATCCTGGATATACTAGCACTGTAACCTCTGGAGAGAGAAATGTGTGCCTTTTACTATTTTTGTTGAGAGGCTTTAACTCCTCTCATGACTTTTAATATTCGATATTGTTATTTTGAAATTACAGTAGTTTACTTAAAATCAAATACAGTGCTTTGTGTTTGTGATAAAAGAAAAAAATACAAGCCTCACTAAAATCCTGTTATTTCCATAATTATTTTCCAGTGATTTTGCTATAATGATCTCATTCATTTTTACGAGATATGCAGAACTCAGAGCACATATACCACTGTATATTTTTACTGCTGTCTTCATGAAAAATTGTATTTACTGGGAGATGTGACAATTTTTGCCTTTTGACAAATTCATGGAAATCTCTTTTTTACTTGCAAATATTTGCAAAGTAAGAATTGATACCTTTGCACAGATCTGCCTTGTGAGGTGCTATGACACTTTGAAGTTCTTTGATCATTTTATTTAGTTTGTCACACTCCAGGCTGTTTAAATATACTCGGGCATGTTGATAGACTTATAAAACTGGCTAGCAGGGCGGTATGTGGAGTAGAATTCATTATTCTGGGATTGGATGTAATGGTTAGAACAAAAGATTGGAAGTTAATAACAGGTATTTGCAAGTTTTACAACAAAATTTAAAACCAGCTGACATTCCAGTCAAACCTGAATGCATAACTGTCTTTAATGTCCTTAAACAAATTGCAATGCAAATTAACTGTAAACTGAAGTTAGATGATGTCTCGTACTGTCAGTGCTGCACTATTCATTTCATAACGCACATAAAATTCTTCATGATGATGAAAAGATTTCTGCAGTGGTTTCTGTGGAGCTCTCAGAGTAAACCATAAGGTCAGGACAGAATAATGAAAGCGGTTAACAGTGAACCTATCATCATCACCAGTTGCTAGAGTAAAGCTAGAGTCTTTTTAGGAGATTTCTGTGTGGTGGGTGAGACTTGAAGAAAGACAGCCTTTGGCACAAGGGACCCTGCTGGAATCCACTGTGGAATATGAAAAAAACAGCTCTGCATTACTGACAAATGTGACTGTTTTGTGTGGCAGACCATATGAGTAAAACAGTGAAAATTGTGCAGTGACCTTCACAAATCCAAAGTCTTCAGATGTGTGACTCTGTAATCTTAAAATGTTTTCAGATTATAGGAATTATATTTTCTCCACAGAGGTGCTATAACTAATATAATATGGTATTCTGTAGTAATTTGCAATTTCTGTCGGATTGGGTATATAAATATATAAATATGGAAAGTATTTGCTTAAAGAGTTGCCAGCAGTGCTTTCTTAAACTTGTATTTATCAGCGTTCAAAAGAGGAATAATTAACCAGACAGATTACTTAGCTGTAGTTACATACTTCATTGAAGAGCTCCGGGTCTTCAGGTCAAAACTGTAAAATTAACTACCAGGCAGTTAAAAATATGTACCTAGCACAGTATTTCATATTTAATGGAAATTCATCAGAAATCCATCAGTCAAAACAGACTTGTATGGCAGGAGAAGTATTATTCCGTCACTTTCTAGTTCTTTCTCAGGCTCAGTGATACCAACTGCATATCTGAAATAGCTGCTATGGCTCTTGCGTTTAATGTAACTAAGCTGTTTTATGCCCTCTGAGAATCTGGGCCATACTCATTAGCGGAATTTGTTTTGTTCTGTTTTACCTCTGGTTATACTATGATATATAGAACTTGAACAATTAGCCCAGAAGAAGTGTTAGTCTATGTGAAATGTCTCTTCACTTGAAGAAAATAATGTTTTTGTTGTTGCCACCATAAATTTGATTCACATTTCATTTTCCTTTTGGCATGTACAAAAGGCACCTTTCTCTTTTCCATAACAGAAATTGCTTTCTATTGTAGTAAATGCCTGACTTTCGATGCTTCCTGCAAAGCTGAAGCGATGCCTTCTGCAGGGAAAATGTCTCATCTGAAAATGATTGCTAGGTCTAATTTATAAAAATGTGTCAACATGACTAATTGTAAGATGAGTGGTGAAGCTTATTATGTGCAGCATAATGCTGAATATCTTCGCTGAATACGGCAACATATTTCAACTGTGGCAGTAACATCTCAAACCCTTTCTCACAGCAGGTCAGGAAAATAAATGTGATGCTGCTTCAGAATAAATGGCATAAATGGTTCTAAAATACATGACATCTGGCAAATTGATGTTTATTCTGTTTAAGAACTGAGCCAAATTTTAAATATGTATTTCACAGTGGTCATAGTTTTTGTTAGAAATCTTTTCCATTTGCTTGCAATTTTGCTAGCACCTTTTTATAATACTTCCTGCTTGTTTTTCTGTGTATTTTCTCAGCCTCTTAGGACAAAAGACAACACAATTCTTAAGGGAGAACTGAGTTGCAGCTGTTTCTACTGTGCTGGCATTGCAGTTAAGCTACTAATGAATACGTATTCCCCAAGAGATGTATTTCCCAGGGAAATTTTCCTAATTCAGCATGAGTTAAGAAGAAGAAGAAAGGGAAAATGAGAAAAGAAAAATCCCTCCCAAAAAAAAGTTTCGGCTTCCTGGTCCTTTAGAAATAAACCTAAACAGAAATAATTACATAGTGTAACAGCGGGAAGGCTGTCACCAGGTATCAAAGAGCTGATAGAACCGACTCCAGTCTTGCTCCACTCTGCCTTTAACACTCTCAGTGTTAGAAAGTGCCTCAGTACCTTCACCACTCATTGACTTCAGTAGATTTGAAGTTTTCACAAAACTTCTAAGAATTACACTGTTCTTTTGGGTTTTGCATAGGTTTTCTATAGGTGGTAAGTTAAGAATCTGAATATAAAAATATGACAAGTCATTTTTTCAAATCTTTTTTCTTTAGTTTCTATAATACCTTTCTCTTTTAATCATATCTAAAATATTTTATATTGAGTTAACATTCAGATGCTTTTCTTTATGCTTGTTTTTTCCTAACCATTCCCTTTTCTTTATTGCCTTTCAAATGAGACCTGTCACTCATTTCTCTCTTGTTGCTGTATGAACAAGATCATCTTGCATGTGTAGAGATTGATGCTCTTTGCATAGTCAATTTTATTGCACACTTAGGAGTCTCTAAACCCGTGTGACCTTACCAGTAGCTGTGAGGATAAAAGCGTATCATAAAATTATGGAGAAAAGAAAGTCCAAACAACTATTCCCATGGTCTGTACCTGCAGGCAGGTTATAGTCTGTCAAATATAAAGGCATGGGAGGGCAAATGCAAATGAGCAAATTTGTGGTAGGTCAGGGAAAGTGGTTGAGCATTAACAAATTATTGTACGTGGAAGTTCAGCGAAAGATTTTTGCAACAGCACCATTTTGAACAAATCTTGTTCTCTTTAAAGATGACAGTCCTTAGAATCCAAAGTATTTCACAGTAATACCTTCTCTTTTCAGATAAAAGGGTCCTCAACATCTTTATTTTCTATCTATCATCTAAGACACTCTAGGAGCTTTATTAAGGCTATAGTCTTATAAATTTTTTTCACTTCTGGAATGGAACTAGTGTGATATTTACACATCACGACTATTAAAATATAGCTCAGATTAACGCTCTGAACGTGTCAAAAACAAGCCTCCTTTCTATGGAGTTTTCAAAACCTATCACCAAAGGTACTCTAAAAGAAATTCAGCTTCTCAAAGTTCTTGTATTTTATTTCTCCTAACAAGCTATTGATAAAGAGCAGTGTACAAATTAATTGCCTGCTGTAATATTTCGTCTGTAGGGATGATTGGGGAACATAAAAATCTCAAGAATTTCTTAATATCTTGCGGAATTAAGTTCTAATGCTTTGCTTTGCCACCTGGATGGCTTGATAAAGTCCCAGGTTGGCATTTCTTTGCCTCATCAGCTTTCCATCTGCTTCTTTCTCTCATCTGAAAAACACCTCTTCATTCCATACCCATGTTTTCTCCTTGTATTAGTGGTCGCTTTTCGTTCTAACCTTTTATATTCTATTTTATTCAACTATGTAAACAAGCCAACTATTTGGCTAAAAGGACAAAAATGTTAATACCTGTTTTTTGACTACAGAGCACAGCATGATTCTTTCAGTAGTGGCTTTCTGTAATTCCTTCCAGGCAGAATAATTTATTACCGAATAGAAGTAACGTATAAAACTCAAAACGTTTGCTATGGCTAAGCTTTCAAAACTGGCCGCTTAGCTGAACATCGTTAGGTTGGATATCAGGCTGGTAATCTCACAAGAACAGAGTTTCTGCCAATAAGTTTTTCAATACTTACTGGTTGATTTGGGGCAGATTAAGATACCAGAAAACCAAAATACATGTTGAACTACAGATTATAAAGGATGAAACCTGACAATGAATCATGACATACCTTCATATGAATAGAAAAAAACTTTGATAGCATTAAGGTGAACTAGAATCTCAGCTGTCTGCCTGCCTGAACTACTAAGAATGTTCTTCCTAAGTCAGGATGCACTTTTGTACAGGTTCCACATGCACAGACTGCAGTCTTCAGTTTGATACATCTTTAGCTCTAATCTGTATTGCTTGAAACATCTCTGCTAGAAGACAGGACTCAAATCTCACTTAGGTGTGGGTTTCTATCACAGGGTCAGTGCTGCACCTAGAAAACTTCCTGCAAAACCAGCTTTCATTCTGGGGAAGTAATAACTTGAATCTGTCTTTTTTGCAGCGATCTGTGAATCTTTAGATAGGAAAATGTCCAAATAATGTTATACTTCCTTAAAAATTGAAATGTAAAGTATGGAACCATTAATCTAGAATCCTGTATGAATTATTTCTCTGTTATTAAAAAAACATGCATCTGTGTGTTAGGAATTCATAACTGCATACAAGAAAATATTCCTCTATGTTACTTTACAAACAATTATAGGTATATTCATGCTGGACATCATCTTCTAATCACAGCAAGACTAAAAGGCTTACATTAGTCCTGTCATCCCTGGTCCTTTAGGACCCAAAGACCATAGTGTAATATTAGAAGAAAGATGTTCTTTAGCAGGTGCATGACTTTCCTTAGCCAGTGGACCATTGACTTTCTCTCCATAAGTTCCATTTTTCTTCAGAGATCTCTAAAGCCCCAAACACATTAAAGGTCTCAGTAGAGAACACCCCAATGTCTATTAAATTTAACAATAACAAGTCCCCAGATGACAGCAATTAAGCTGCAAGGATTTGCAGACAGTTCATGTGGATGCCTTTTCCTTGTTTCAGAGAGGAAGCACTCAGGCAGCAAAGTGAAAATGAAAGGAAAATAAAAAGCGGAAGGTTTGCTCTAAACATACTGCACTGTATAAAGCCCACTGACTGTGGAACAGCTACTGAGACTATACCCAGCAGAAGCATGATAAATCCTCATGGTGCAATCTAGTGCTCTTAACTCTTACCTGACAAAATATTTGCCAGCTAAGAGTTAGATGATGCATTTCTTGCTTACTCAGAGCTTTTGGAAGTTGTACGTGTGTGTGCATTGAGATGTGTGTGGCACCATGTAGAAATTTATAGGTCATTTACACTTCAGATTTGCTAGAATCTTTAGGGACAGAAGAAAGAAAGAAAGCAAGCAGAGGTACTGCCAAAAATGTGCTTTCAGTCTGAGATTTTTTTTAAAAAATACATTTTTCAAAGTTTTTGGTAACATAACTAGCTCACTGTGCAGAGTATTTTTACGGTTTGGTTCTGCTTGCTTGCTCAAGATCCCTTTTAAAAATAAAAATCCACTTCATGAAAAAATAATTTTCATAATTATTATTTTATATGAGCTAACATAGTTTTATCGTTATGCATATGTAATGGAAAGTGGTTATTCTTGACTCTTGTTAGAGAGCTAGAATTAATTTCCCACTCTCACAGTTACTATAGTAACTGCACTGGAAAGCGCCTATTTGGATATTTTTATTCTGAAATAACTAGAATTTTCAATGTAACTTCAGCTGCTTCCAAGGTGATGCATGTTAGAAGAAGGAATACACATGAGAGAAAAACATCTCACCCGAGTTGTGTATTGATATACCAACAGCATTTTACATTCATATCCTGCCTTCGGCATAATTTACTGAGGTAGTCAAAGTTCTGTAGGTACAGCCTACAGTGTAGCTGGAGAGAGAACATATGAGGACAAGTCACTCAGACCTTTTCTTCACTTTGGAAAAAAAAAAATCTCAGATTTGTATTTGAATGAGCTAACTGCATGTAGCTAACTTGAGGTGGAACTCTAAGAAAGACAATGGAGTGTCAAGGAACCTTGCCTTTACCTCATCTTGCTGATTTATATGACAATGATGCGTGATACGCAATATTTAGAATTTTAATTCAAGGTTGACAAAGCTAAGAGAAAGACATGTCTCTGACCCACACCTGGTTTACTCAGAGAAAATAGATTATGTTGAAAATTATTTTGATTTTTTAATAGATCACCATACAAACTGGATGGGATTTATGTCACCAGACCTGTTTAATAGCCATCTAGTCTTCCTTGTAAAGAGAGGAGAAGGAACTTTTACAGCTATACATTTCATATGACGGTAGATGTTTGAGAGAATATGAAGTCTGGAAACCTTGGAAACCAGCTTAGCTTAAATGCGTAATTTACAAATGAGATAAAACTGGCCCTAGTATACATAAAAATAATCAGATTTACTTACTAAATTAGTCATAGCTGTTGTGGAGAAGATTTAAGGGAAGAGGCATCCCTTCCTACTTCTCAAGCACTGTGTTTTGCCTGCCTTTCGCTTGAGAAGCTGAGAAGTCTCTGTTACAGCACTATCTACAATAATTATTTACTCTTTTCTGTAAAGTCCCAGTACTAGGGAGGCAGATTCTGTCTCTTCATCCTTTGAAGGCATCAATTCTTTGTTGGAGTGTAATGTGAAATAATTGTGCTTTCCAGTTTTTAATTTTAAACACTTTTTCTAGTTAGATGAAGACCTTTTTTTCACCCATTCCATTCATTTATCAATTTAATTATATGGTCCGGTTTCAGGTTTCCAGGTATAGGCAATTTTCCCTACCATAATATTGAGTAACTTCCCAAAGTCATGTTTTGTTAAGTCAGCGTTTGAAAATCTGGACTGTATTTTCCTCAGATCTCAGTGAATAAATCTTTTCTGACTGAGTTCATTAGATTGTCTAGTTGAAATGCTATTCAAGCATCAAAATCCCATAGATAAACTGATGATGTTTTTAGTAATAAGGAGGATGGAAAGGAATTCAAAAAAGCAGCTGCTCTCATACATTACAAAGAATCAATATTTAAATCAAAACAGATGATATGAGTTCATTCAATTCACAACCACAAGTTAGCAGGAGTTATTTTGGGGATCGATGCTGCGAAGTAAAAATGATTCTTGAAACCAAAAAAGAAAAAAAAAACCCCACAGGTGTGTTTCATGATTTTAATCTTATTGAGGATTTCTGGTTGTGTGGTTCCAGAGGTTAAAGTTATTGTTAAAGAACCGTTTCCTTTAAAACTTAACTTAATTACTATTTTGAAAGAAAGTTTAATTCTTCTGTCTCTTCAGATGCTTTTAAAAACATACCCTGGATTTAAAACTGAGTAGTAAGAAGGAGAAAAGAGTCTTTACTGTGCAGTACTTCGAGTCTGGTTTTGGCTTCATGCATACGTTAAAGAACATGTTTTAGCTCCTCCCACTTCTCTCTCTGTCTTCAAGACACACTTTGCTCTTGATCCTGTTGAATAAATACAAAATAGCAATTCATTATGGAACAGGGATTTAGAGATCAGTCACTTTCTGATAGTGTGTTCAGCTAGATTGAAACCCAAAAGGCAAAATGATCCTCTTCTCTTTTAAAAAAGAAGTGTTAATATACTTCGCGAAGTCCTCCTGTGTTGGTCATGTGGTTCTGGTTTGCTTTTTTTCTTTTTTGAGGTGAAAGTAGTTTTTGAGAAAAGACACATTTCTTATAGCATTTTTCTTATCTAGAACTCTATAAATAATTAAGTATTTTATTTTTTTGGTACCTGAATCCAGAAACTGGTAGAAAAACTGTGTCAAACTGAAATTATTTTTCCGGTATGTTTTTGCTTCCTGAATTTTTTTAATACCCTTTTTTTCATTAGCCATGTAATGGATTGTTATATTTTTGAGCACTTGTAGGAAATCAAAGGAGAGAAAAGGCTATATTCAGAAAGCTGCCAGGCAGAAAGGGATATTCCTCTCATCAAATAGTTCAGTACTTAGGGTACTCAGTTAGAAAATAAGAGAATTGGTTTTGGTTCCTACAATATAAGAACATTACCTACTTGTGTTCCCCCTTTCCAGAGAGTTTTTTAATCGGTAAGTTTTATGTTATTCAGTGCTAGGCATCTGGTGGATCTGCTTTGCTTTGTATAAACAAAAGAATGAGGCAATGAGAATCATGGGGGTTTGAGTATTCATGTGGAAAGGTTCTTTCTGTAACCCACTTAACCTTTCTGTAACCTATTAATAAGAGAGATTCTCACAAGTCTCGCACAAGTCTCTTACATCACGTAGCCTGGTGCCTGGGATGTGAAAAGGGTACGGTGTCGGACTGAGTTCCCTCAGGCTGAGAATGGGTATCTACCAGCCAACCTAAAAAAAGTTAGCAGTTTGTTAAATTTTGTAAACATAGACTCAACTGTGTGTAACCTCGTAAATCGTGAAAAATTCTGACAAACTTGGTACTCCTAGACAAACTACAGCAAAACAAAGCAATGTTCTACAGAAGTTTCTTCAGGACATTGTGAGTTAAGCTCTACTAGGCATGTGTGGGGTGTGTGTGCAGGGAGTGGAGGGGTGTTTGTTTATTTTCCAGTGTAAAAATCTAAAGCATCTCAAGAGGTGAAACTATAATTTGCACGTTACTGTTTTAATAGCAGTTAGCAATTTTTCTGATGTTTAATACTCTTAGGAAGAGGAAAATGTAGTAGACCCGATTGACAATAGTGACCAAACTACCCTTTAACCAAAACCTAAAACTTCATAGAAAGAACAATATCTGTTTAAAAGGACAAACTGTTATGTCTTCAGTTTTTAAACAGGTAATATTAAGCTAATGTATAAGACATTACTACATTTTCATTTCACTTTCCCAAGAGTTTGAGATGTCCAAAATACTATTTTGTTTTTCCACCACCCAGCTTTTTTCTTGCCACTGAAGTACAAGATTGCATAAAATGACCAAATTGTTTAATTAATTCTTGGTCTATCAGGCTATTGACACTAGTAAATTAAACATGCTTGGCAAGATTCCCAGACGCTGAGGCCAATTGGCACAGATCAACCCCATGCTAATAAAGTCTCTTACCTGCCAAAACAGGGTGGCTGCATGTGAACGGCTTTTGGGGAGTCATCACTGGAAAGCTCCAGCTCCCAGTTTAGGCTTGGGAATTATTTGGGAGAGTGCAAATTGGCCTAGGCCAGAAACATTCCCTGGATTATTTTAACAATAGACAGGACCATATTTTATTGCCTGGAATGGCATGATTAACTAGTGCAGATGTAGCCACAAATACTGTGTGGAAGAAATTTCACTGCCAAAGCATTGCATAAACATAATAGTCACTACTAATGAACAATTAGGTTTGTGTTTTTGATGGTTGATGACAGTAGACGTTGTAAAGTGCTTTGAAATCTAATGATAATAAGCTATGTAGAAAAGCTGTGTGATGTTAATTGTGGAAGTAAAAATGTATTAGAGATCTGCATTGCTGTGCCGTCCTTGCAAATGACACAAGTTCTTCTTTAGATGGTTTCTTTGTTAACTGCTTTTGCTCAGATCCCTCAGGATACTTTATCATTCAGTTTACACACATTGTTCCAAATGTTCTTTTTTTCTAGCGAATGGAATAGCTCGGAAATGAAAGCTTTGAACTGACAGTTGAATCTTCATATCACTGAGAACCTCATTATTGGTTTGCAGTAGCTTGTATGAAATTGCATCTTGATTGCACCAGCCGCACATGTACATTTCAAACCCTGTAAATATGAAGCTAATTCTCAATATCGACCTCAGATTTTAAAAGAACCATGGGACAAATAAGGTTTCAGAAGCAAGTTGTTCAGCTATTGAGACTTCACACATGGTGATACTAAAATAAAATCGAAATTATACAGCTGGAATAAAGGGAAGAATTTATCAATGCTTGTTGAGCTATTCTTCCCCAGCATCTGTATTTTTATAGAAAGTATATATAAAGAAAGAAAAAAACCCCAGAACACTAACTACATTTTGCCTCCTTTAGCCCTATAGCCTTAATTGGAACAGATTTGCTCTTACGTCAGAACTGTGTCTGTCCACCAAACTCGTTGGTATGGCAATTATAGTAAAAGATCTCTGAACTCCACTGATTAAGGAAACATGTTTCTGTGAGCAAACATCGAGCATTTCTGACTCAAGACGTGTGCATTAATGCGTAATTGACTGATACACAATACATGTATTATCCCTGACCATTCAGATCTAAATGTCTTTGATCAGAACACAGATAACTCAGTTGTTTGTTCAGTATGCAAATGGTCAGTCTTCTTGAAGCTGCTAATTAAACAGTTCCTTTTTGTACCCAGGATATTCTTTGATGTGTGTTTTGCCAGTTGAACCCACGTGTCATACTTACGTTATGTATTCCTTTCGCTTTGTTACGAAGCTGTCTTTTGAGTCAGCTTTGAATAGCAATAAGCCAGCTGGCTGTTCATCTCTGGTTGTTCATCGTTAGGCATTATTTGTCATTTGTAGAAGTTCACATATTTCTAAAGGGAATGACCTTTGAAAAATTAAAAACACAAGAGTGTTATTTTTGTAACATCTTCAAAGATATGTTACAGTCATTCACAGTGCTCTGGTTGGAAATAAGGCAGTTAATCATGCTGTGCCATCTTTGATATAGGGGGAGAATGTGCACCTTAGTATCTTTTCTGTTTTCATGCATCCCTTCCACTTGTATATGGTCTGCACACATGCTTTGGTGTGCATAATTCCACAGGAATAAGAGACATGATTTATTTGTCTGAATAAAATGAACCGGTACAAATGCACACTAAATAATAAGTTAATTTGGTCCCAGTTTAGATAAACAGAACTACTTCCAAATCCATTTGGTTTCTCATGTTAAATGAGCCAAGTATTGCAGTTCACATAAATAGGCTTTTGGGTTTTAATCTTGCATTGAGAGAAAGATTGAGATCAAAGAATAAAGGACTCTCTTGGGCAAAAAACAGTGGCAGAAAAGATAATGGACAGGACTTCAACATATGTAAGACCCTGCTCCTTTTGAAATCACTGATAGGGATGAAGCCCGTAATATTCATCTTGTGGTCATTTAAGAGACTCCATTTAAGTGATAAGGGCCTTTCCGATGATCCTTTGGAAAATTAAAAATAACAGATCTAATATATTAAATTTTATTAGTGCTTTTCAATTACCTTTCAGTTTCCTTTCATTAATCATGCATCTCCATGAACAAGATGATAAATTATAAGTGAATACTCAAATATCATAATTTAAAAAGTGAATTTTAATAAGAACTCATGGCTGACATGAAATACCCTTCAGGAAAATATAAAAAGCAGTTTTGATAATTCTTCAGGTTTGTTTTGTCTAAAGTCATCATTGCTTTACATCAGTAACACAAGAGTCCGAGTTTTACATCTCATTATATTCTTGCCTTTTTGCAAGGGAATACACACTACATTTTCTTGAGGAATTACAGCTGTTACATAGATAATGCTTATAGTTTTGGCATGACTATTTACTTACAGTTAGGCTTGGTGAGTGGATCAATATTTGAAATAAAAGATACTAGCTCCATGTGTTCCCCTCCTACTTAAAGCATTCTGCAGGGAATTAATTACTCTTGTATATTGCTGGGTTTGATAGATAATTAATGATTTAGCCGATAGACTCTCCCTACCAATTTTGGAGTTATGGCAATAGCATGAGTTAAAGGAAGGGTATGGCAAGAAAAGAAGCAATATAAAGAAAAGGCTTCAGACCACAGATCAGCCTGCCCATATATGATTTTTCTAGTCCACTCTGATCAGAAAGGGTGGATCTTGATTACAATTTTTTAGTGCTTTAGACCTGGAATCATAAAGGAGTCAGTATCATTGTCTGTTTTTTTTTTCCTAAAATTTGTTGTTGTGATACGTGGACTTTCTTGGAATCATATTGTGCAGATCAGTTACCTCTGTTCTGTAGTGAGAATGCCACTGAGAATGCCTGGTTGGTTTGTCTTAACCTGGTGGATAGGTTATGCCTATATATCTTATTGCAGACATACATAGGCAGACATTCTTTTATATTCACTCAGACATAAATGTCACATGCACTACGGCTTTTTCAAACAAAGGAATGTCATATTCTTGAGTGGAAAAAATGTTAATAAATCGGTATTTTCCTTGTGTGTCTTTAAGGAATTCATCTCTGAAAATTTCCAATAATTAGTTTCCTTATCATAAGCGTATGTCCTCTGATCATTAAAATAGTTCTCGTGACTGAGAACCTACCAGATTTAACTGATTTTTGGTACTATGGCATAAAAAACAAATCTTGAGTAGAAAAACAAAGAAGTAAGTTCAAACTGGAAGGTAAAAAATGCAGCTTGGGAGATCTGTGAAGAAGTGAATCTCTTTCCCTCCATCTCTCTTTTAGGTTCATTCAACCACTGATTAAAATGCAATTTTTTTTCTAAAATGTACAAAGTATTTTATGAATTACTAAGATGTTAATTCAACACTGAGAATTTTTTAAATGTGATTAAGCATCTCAAATCTGATTAATATCATACTCAAATACATGTCAGACTTTATTTTCACAATTTCTATGTGTTTTGATAAACGTTTTACTGATATTGAAAGTAGTAGTTTCATTAAAGATAGAAGCATTGACAAGCGAAAGGTAAATAAAATTCCGTGTCAATTATCTTAAAAACAAATAATAAAAAAAACCTGGCAAAGTTGTTTTTCAGACATGCTATACTTGACAAAATTTTGTCTTTTTCACAATAGCGAATAAAATAAATATTTTATTAGGAAAGTACAATGTAGTTTAATTAGCATATTAATCTTCTCCCTTCCTTATAGAGAGGAGCCATAATTCCCTTCAATGTAAAGCACAAAAGCAACTGGCAAAGACTTTAAGGAGATGCTAGGTAGGAGAGGACACAATTAGCTGTTTGTCTGCAAAGGTAGTTTTGTCAAAATGTTTTGAAGGATATATATTATGTATTTGTCATTTGCAAGAGAATGGGGAGACTAAGTCTGGAAAAAATTATTGTGATAAAAACAAAAGCAACAGGCTTCATATACCAAAAATTATTTAAAATAGTTGATAAAATATACTTCACACACTATATACGTGTAATCCAGTTATAACAAAAGCTTTTGTTGGAGCTACTCTGTATTTTGTTGATTGCGTTTTTCTGTCTATATTGGCATTGCTCCTTCATGAACCTGCTGCTTTGCTTGCATATTCATCTATTTGCATTTGCTAGGTGATTTGTCCTCGATAGATGCAAATGCTTATTTACCAAAATAAAAATCTTAAGTTCAGCAGCCTTTTAAATCAGCCAAGGATAATCAGGAAAATAGTAAAGAAAAAAAAAAAAAGAGTCCAGTGAAAGTTGATCTGATGCCTTAGTTTTCAAAATACGATCACTTGGGGATAGGTCCTTAAAGGGCTTGGAATGGTAATGCTAAAATTATCACACCATAGAATTAAATGGCATATGTCCTGAAAAGGAATTTTCAACCCCAAATCCTCTTACATGTGAGTGTTTGAACTGGAAAATTATTTAGGAAGAATAGCCTTACCTGGATAACATATGATCGGAAATTGCAGTAATAGTTGTTGTGCAGTAATGAAAGAAACTATCTAGTAGCATAAAACAAACCTTGTTAGAAAAATATTTCATTAAATCTGTTTCCTTGGTTTTGCCAAAATCATGTTTCAGTAAAATGTTAAGGAAGGCATTTTGGGTGGTGAAAGGAAGTATTTCAGCGACTGTTGCATTTAGAGCAGAAGAATGAGCGTAAGGCCTTGTACCCAAAAGCGGATCTTGAGAAGAACTGAGAAACCAAAACTACCTTTTTTTATAAATAAGATTCAATGAATTGAAAACTGTCAGAATTGTACAAAATTAAATTAGGTTGCCTAGATCTGCGCCAAAGCCCCCTTTGCATGTCAGCATTTTTAAAAACCAAGTCACTTAGGTAATGCCTAAATGTAGACCTCTGGACAAGGGTTTAATGCTCGACCTTAGGCTTTTTTTTTTTGTTATGCAGTAGAAAAATGAATATAATCAAGGATATTATAAGACACAAAAAATGTTCATAAAGCATTCTGAGAACTCTTAGTCAGTAGAAGTTAGAGAATAGCAAGGTAATAGCTTTCATTTAATTTTTATTCTATGAAGTTCTTGCTGTACTTTCCCAAAGTGTATATGTGAAGACACTGCCTTTCACAGTTGCAGCAGAGCCACATCCGTGTATTAACACATTTTCTCTGTTGTTCTTTATGGGTTTTTAAGAATATTTTTCTTGTTCTTATGTATCATGGAAATATGAAGAAAATATAATCTGCAAGGTGGCACCTGCCTGAAATTGCAGAGAACCTGAAGCAGTAGTTCTGAGGGGAATTTTTACCATTTGATGGAAATTATTTCACACTTTTATCAAGACATATTAATGAGTAGTGTTGCATCATTTAGCACTCTGAGAGCTTGACACTTTTTTAGGCAGAGCGCATCCCACACATAGCAGCACTTCATATATTTAGCTTTTTCATGTACACTGAACTTAATATGCAAGGTATTTCATGTTTCTCAAGTCCATGAAATACCCACATACTTTACAATGGGAATCGATGGATGGGCTGTTATTTCAAACTATTCAATATAACATCTCTAGGCTGTTTTTTACATATCTCAGTAGAACTCTGTCTAGTGACACCAAGAATCTGCAGGGAAATGATTAGCTGTGAGGTTACAAAGTCCTCTTGCTGCAAACTGCCAGATGCCTTCCAGTTGAATACAGGGTCTTGCTGAGCTTCATCAGTGAGGATTTTTACAATATTTCTTAAAGAGAATATAGAGGAAGACTCTATGGAGTTAGAAACAATACGGTGGATGCATATACTCAGTATGAAGATGCCAACAGTCATGGAAAATAAATATTTGGAGTGGGCAAAAAGGCATGTGGTTCAGGTTTTTTTCCTGAAAGATGTATCATTTTAAAATAATTGGCAAGCTCTACTTTTTGGGAAACTCGAGAGAGGAGCAGGGGAAGCAATGTCCAGGAGCATTTAAACACACTGTATATCTTCATTAAGCACACTATATAAATCTAACTGCCAGCTACCACAATGCCTTTTGCAGGTTGTATTAATCTCAGTGACAGTTAACACAATGCCCTCAGTATGAATCTAAATGCCAGTTGCATTTCTCCTGCTTAACTTTTGAGTGGAGCTGTGCAAAGGACAAGAATTCTGTCTGGGGAAGGATTGAGTTATCAGCATATGTCTCCATGCCAGGTAGGACAAACTCAGTAATTCAGAAATTCTTTGACTGAAAAAAAGGGGGAAAGAAGTTTCGGGTTAGTAAGTGGAAATCTTTGATTAAAAGATGACAGCAATAGTAATTTAGATAATGCTTTTATCTTTTATTTGGTTGTACTATATAATCTAAGTAAATCAACTAAAGCAAGCATGTAATAAAACAAAATAGGAATTTTTTTTTCCAAAACAGTCTAGAGGTGTTCCGTGACCTTTTCTACTACCAGTACTTTTCCCTTAATTTTTCCCCTAATTAAAATTGATAACCATATGATTAAATGTTTCAACCTTAGCAGTTACTAAGTCCTTCTATAAAGATGATTCACATGAAGATCCGCACTTTATCAAGGCGTGAAGGTTCAGAGCTTTGTAAGTTTTCTAAGTCACTTTAAGGGAAATGGGAATCACAAAATCAGTCCTTATTGAACAGTAGAAATTACAGGCAACTAAAACTAACTTCCCTACCTAAACAAGATCACTCTTTACCTTTTACTCCGTTATATTTTGCTCTGTGTGCATGAGTACTACATTAGTGAATAGAAAGGCAACCTGGTGCTACTTAAAAAATATGGGACAAATTCAATGATGCAAACCGCCCCCCATCTGGCTAAACACTACTCTGTCAAAAGATAGAACTTTTTTTCAGGGACTGGCCAATTTTGCACAGGTTTGAGAGCACGCCAAGCAAAGTATGTGTGAATTTTGGTATATTAAATTAATTTTAATCAATGATTGCTAAAGCTTTTCAAATACATGTATGTGTGACTAGCTCAGAAGAAATGGTTATATAACTTAGTGCTTATACTTTTGTAATACTCATTTAAGAAAAAAAAAATGAACAGTTTTTAAGCATGTCTCAGAGAAAAAGGAATTTGTGCAGGGCTTTTAGAAAAGGCACATGGCTGTACATTCCCTATCCTGGTGTTAAAAAGGTTTATACTAGCTACTCAATGTCTTTATTTCATCACTTTGAGTAGTTTGGAAACATAAAAGTAGTGACACGAAGTGTTTTAATTAACCTCTAAGAAGCCTTATAAAATAAGACTTCCAACTGTTCTTGAGCCAAATAGGCAGCCCTTTACTATGAAGTGCACAAAAACAGTTTGATGTCCTGTTTTTTTAGACTAGATTGTTCTATTCATTTCCATAAAAGACCAAACAAATGTAATTAAACATATTGAAGTCGTTTAAGTAAACAGGCATTCTTTTTGGCTTCAGTTTGATCAAGATTTCTACTGAGAAAAGATGTACTGTCCTTTAAGATCCACAGTGTAAATGCAGAATGCTAAATTCTGAAGGTCAGCTTTGAATCACATGAACTTTAGCTTAAAAATGCAATCCTAGTTCTAACATAGTAATTAGTAATAAATTCTCCATTTTAAAATGTATGAATCACATGTGTTAGAAGCAGAAGATCGAACAAGGGAATGCTGTTGTTTTCCATGGTTGTTTCTTTCAATTTTTATGGTGTCTAGACCAGTGGGTCAATCTCCTTGGAACCAAGTATGAGAGGGAAGGCACATAGTGTCGTGTTAGGGAGTGTTTACTTGATTCTCTTATTTTATTTCTGTTTCACAGCATGGCATGTTCTTCTTGTCTGGAAGTGTATATATCTATCTCTATATATAGGGAGGTGTGTATATATATATATATAGGTTTATATTTATATAGGTATGCATATAGGTGCATATATATAGGTGTGAGTATATATAAAAATGTGTATATATATAATATTTTTTTTAAGGCATTGCAGTGCGTTGTGCTTTGGTCAGTGGATAGGAGTTTTCTTCCTGGTTATTTTCACTGTCTTTTGAATATTTGTGGCCCCATCGTGTTCTCACTGTATAGCATAGGGGAAAATGCTGCCATCAGTGAATGTGATTTTTTTTTTCTTGTCTGTAGTTTTCATCATAACTCACTCAACATGAAAGCATTTAATTTGGGGAGTATCCCCTGTGCAATGGTTGTATTGTAAAGGTAGGAGTGCTGTTCGGTTACTGATTGATTTTATGTTTGAAGAATAGAAGAATGGTGGGTGCCATGTTGACTCTTTGATCCTCAGAAGCACTCTGGACTATGGCCAGAGCTGCTCTGAACTATAAACCGTGAAAGCATGTCCACAAATACTTAAGAAAAGCCATTTCTCTTTTATAGCACTTAGATTTTACATCCTGCTCCATGCCTGTATTATCTGAGCATCTTCCAGCAATTCATTCTGACTTTTCTTCAAAAATTAGCCCTTTGAAATGTTTTTTGGTGATGGACAGAAATTTTTTTCTTAAAATATGTGTTTATTTCAATTATCTTTCCTCTTATAAATGTCTGTAATTCCTGTCATAAGCCTCTTCTCTAGCGTACTAAGAGTTGACGAATCTTGTTTTACGTTTAGGTCCTGAAAGTGGTGAACTTTGTCAGCTCAAAGATGTGCTGGTACTCCAGTTTGTAGTTGCTGGGCAGCTGTCAAGGAAGGCCCGGCTCCCCTGGGTGAAAGCACACAGCTCTCTTCTCCCCAGGGAGCAGAACAGTCCAGGACAGATAAGACACTTGGTACCGGCTGCAGCTTCTTTTAAGGCTGGTGGAAAAAAACCCAGATATATTGGTTTGGACTGAAGAAATCTAAGGATAAGTAAGTTCTAAATGATGAAGAAGCTATAAAAGACATTTAAATAAAATTGTCAGGAGTTGGGAAAATCTGTATTGTGTAACAAGACAGAGATAGTTAAAACATATTTGAACACACACACGCGTGCGCACAGGAGGTGTCTGTGTGTTTACATGTGTATATTATACACAGTAGTCCAGGCTACATGGCTACTATCAGCATCAATAAGAAATCCTGAATTTTTTCATGGTAGTTTGGTGCTTTGCAAACAGATGTTCTCCACTGAAGGAAGCACGCAGTGCTGTCAAGTGTTTCTTTCTGACTACTAACATTACCCATGTCTTGCTTAGATTTACCAGCAAGATACTGGACTAGCTGGTGGTACTTCATATGGTGTGAAAGATAAATAGAACTGACTGCTACCTCCATATGGTTGGGATTTGACTTCAAGAAATCTCTCAAGTGCAAATAGAATTTCTGTAGGACAGAGAAGCAGCATAAACTTGAGGGAAAAATAAAATTTATAATATTGAATACTCTGTCCTCCAAAATATTTTCTTTGAATAAATGACTTGTTTTTTAGACGGGTGGTAGCATTCAGATGACTTTTGTCAAAACCTGATAGCGTATGTAAGTTGTATGACCTCCAGCTGAAGTTGATTCATTAGTACCATTATCTGTTCATATCCAGGCCTAATCTGTGACTGGAAGAGATGTAGAAGGTTGGCAGAAGAGTATATTCTTCCATGGGATTCTTACTGTGGTCATGGAAAGGAGATTTAATTCTGTTTAATAACTGGCACGTCCAGTTGCATCAGAAAACAGTTTCTTAAAAACTATGCTGTATTGTAGAACTGTTTTTATTAGTTGTACAAGCTTGATGTATTTCCCATAATATTTGTTGTTCCATAGTGTTTTGTATAATACTAACATTGCATAAAATCCCACCTGCATGAATGCCCAGTTGCTGCAGGAGAACTGGCGTTAGCTAAGCAGTATAAAAGTGAAATACGAAAAAAAAAATCATATTGATATTAGGGTGCATACTTTAATTGTACTGAATCATTTACTAAATCAACGACTGCTGAGTAAATTGATCATTTCACTAGAAGTTCACTATTAAAAGAAAATGTCACTTAAAAGAAAAATGGAAAAGGTAAAACATAAAGATACCTTTGGCATCAGTAGACCAGGACTGATATGTTCACCAACAAAGGGAATTTAAAATCCTCTTACAATTTGTGAATGTACTACTTTGTTTTGTTAATGATTCAAAAGCTATAGAGTATCGGGGAAATCAAAATTTCATTGTTGTTGCAAGAAGTCTTTTCAAAACAGGATTCTTCAGCTATCATGATAATTTCTCTTCTATGGACTTATTTATTTCTTTTTTATTATAATGTAGCTTTGGAAATGTTTATGTCACCTATAGAACTCAAAAATTTGGCATCAGACATTTTCTCCAGTTTTCATATATGTTAATTTTATTCTCTGATTTTTTACTGTGTTAAATAAAGCAAATGTTTTTCTCACCTTTATTCTTTTTACTTTCTTGTAGAGAGGAATGGTTATGGATTATTAATGAAGCTAAAGGGAAACAGACCCTTTAAACCTTTGTTTAGTATTTGATCTTCTAACATATATAGCAACACTTTTCAATCACCCACTGATTGTAATTCTTCTGAAAGTTTCAATGTAACCCAAAAATCAATATTAACAGATGTTGTTTGCTTAAGTCTGAAAGTGTTCCAGAAAAATGCTCGTCAAATGCATCCCATCTATGGTTTCATAAAGTTTCAGATTCACAGAATCAATATCAGCAGATGTTCACTACTTTTATTTTATTTTTTCCCAAGGCATTGCAGAAGTGCTTCTTCCAGCATAATTTTGAAAGAAAATTGAAACCACCGAGTGTATGACAGCTTTCACTGTTGCCAAAGAATATGCACTTGTCAACTCCTTGAGAAATACATTGTCTTCATCTAATATCACTAGAGACCAATCATTAAACAGAAAAAGATGGTTTTAATTAGTGCATGATGAGTGATTGTCTCAATCAATCCATAGTGTAGTCCATACATGTTAAATTCTATATTAGGGCTAGATTAGCATTTCTTTATCTAGCGAGAATGTTAATGCAGAAAGGAAATACTACAGAGATAGTTAGGGGTAAGACAAGAAAAAACTCACTTCAGTGTGCATTGGTTTGTAACAGTGGGTTTTGAACATTTTACAGCTTAGCATTTGTTTTAAAGAGCTGACATGAAATCTATAATTTCTGCGTAGACTATTATAAGGCCTCTGTTTTAAAGAGTGTGTCGGAAGATTCCTGCCTGTCTAAAACAAAAAATAATACAAAAAGCAAACAAACCCCTAAACCTTTTTATTGGGCAGTTCGCAGGAAAGAGTTCTTAGCTGTTTTATCCCTCTTTTAGTACATTAAAAAATGTGGTGGTTCAAACTTTGAAGCTGGCCTATGAAGTCAAGAAAGTGTAATCTAGTGAGGTTTGGGATTTGCTGGGTGGGTTTTTTTTTCTGGTTAAAATAAAGTGTGTGTACCTCAAATCAGTTATATAAATGTATATGTGCTTCTTTATGTATATATATAATAATTTCTGACAATTTCTGATTGCAATTAGGCAACTTCCTAGAAACAACAACATACATCTACGGCAAGTTCTGGTAAAGTGAGCAGCACTAATTATAAAATATATTTGATATTAATAAATATTTTTGTTGATTATCATAATCTTTATGTGTGTATTAAATATGCCTCATTCTCAGTACTATATTAAAATGACAATGACTTTTCATAATAAGTAGGAATATAATAATACACTGATAAATTGCAGCAAGATAAAGCCTGCAAACAGATCTGCTTTAATATGATTATGATCTCATGTCAGTAAGTTTTCTACAACTGGCATCATTTCAGTAGGAATAGCAGTTGGTTGGTGGAATTATACATGCAACATCTCCAAGCTGATTACAGGTTTTAGTATATCTTGGTTATAAAAATGTGGAGATTTTTTTTTTTTTGGTGAATTTAAACTATTGGTATGTTTATACCGTACATCTGGGATTATTCTGTGTGAGCTCTGAGCTAAAAGAAAACTCTGCAACTGTGTTAGCACAGCAGCAAGTCTACACAAATAAAGCTGCCTCTCAGCAGGGTTTATTAATGTAGGCATCACATCATGCTACTGCTGTTATATAGCGCTTTTTTTCAGGCTCAGAGGGTAGCCAGAGTGTGCTTACATCTGCCTGCAATACATAGCATAAACATATGCCAGGAGACTTGGCCCTGACTTGAATTTATTTTAACAAAATTGTGGCAGTTATGATGCCTGTTTATTGTATTCAGATTTAGCACTCATCAAGAAGGAGCCAACATTCATAAATTAACTGGGTTTTTTGTTGGATGGAGTGTAATAACAACTGTACAGTTTTACAGTAGCAACTTTTTCTTTAGACCCTTTTATATATTTGTATCTATGGCAGCTCCAGTGTGATTGCAGGTTCTAGTATACGATGCATTTTATTTTCATTGTTTCTTGTAGGATAGAATAAAAAGAGAAAAAATATGAAAACCTTTTACATTTCCTTGGTATACCTCAACTTCAGTAGTGGATTATTGATTATAAAGTTTCAGTATTTCTAGGACACTAACCAGTGATTTTTAAATTTTTTTTCCACATAGATATAGTTCATTTCCATAATGAACAGTATAATTTTTAGTATGTACATACTTGTAAAGAGTAAGAACAGGAGAGTAGGATGTGGAGAAGCATAAGACTTTTGTTACTCTTGGGACACATTTTGTTTTTCTATTTAAAAAAAAAATCAAAAGATAATTTCCCCTCATTTCATTTCTTACCATGAGGTAGAAGTGAGGAAGTTTCTGCAAAAAAAAGAAAAATTTGCGAAGAAAAAGAAATACCTGATCCAGGTTGTAACAACAAATCAATGCCCTTCATCAGATGGCTTAGCATCTCCATACTGTGACTTTTCTGACTGTGCTTAGCCCCATGCCAGCATAGCCTTAGTAAAACCATATGGGCAATTCCTTCCAGTAAAATAGGCTTTTCTGAAACAAAAGGGAGCCACAAAACCTTGTGCTGTTGTTCTTAGTCTGAATGCCACTGGTTTGGAGAATAATAATGTGTAACTCCAGAACTTCTGTCCGTCCTTTCACCTGATAGAGGGAAAGCTCTCTCCATCCATATAAGGAAAGCTTCATACCCTTTTTCCATCATAACTGTCTATCATGTTGGTAAAAGAAATTAATTTGGAATCTTTTAACACTTCAGTGGACTTGTGCATCTGTGGCCAAGTGGAGGAATTTTCATTATATCCTTACTCAAATATTAAAATAGGGAGTCTTTTGAACATTAAAATATGTAAAAGCAAATGATTTCACAAGACAGCACCTTTGAGCAGTCAGTCCATATTAAACATTTAGGAAACAAGTTCCATATCTATTATTAAAATAAGTGTCAGCACACAAGAAAAATTTTAACGGACTGGTAATCTATGACAGAGACAATGACAAGCTGTTTTCAGCCATTGGCCTAAAAAATAATGTTCATTAGTTTCAGCTGGCGGGTGACTGCACTGCATGTGTCATAAGAAATAGGGTAGGAAGTTATTGAGAAGAGTATATAAAGTATATACCTAGTTGTTAAAAAGTAGGAACATTAGGATTAGCTATGCACGTGGAGAATTTTTGAACTGAATTTTATTTTTCTAAGCTTAGAAAAATATGTTTATTAAGATTCTGCTGACTAACAGTAACATAAATCGATTCATTGTCTAGAAATTCAAGCACTTATTGCAGTCCTCAGAGTAACCTCTGTCATCTCTGTCTGGTTTTCATCCAGTCTTAAATTTTGCAGTGCTGACCCATTTCTACCTACCATAAATAGGTATAATTCATATTACCAGCTGCCGGGGACTACTGTATTTGCCAATAAATGGGTATCAAGAATAGCTGAATGAAGAGATGTTTGAATTGAGAAGAGAAAGTTTAAAATTAGCAAACAAGATGAATGCTATCAGATCTAAACTAATTTCTATCCAGATTCATCAAGGACACAGCTGCTGGAGTGTGTGACATGAGAGAGAAAGTCAAGGAATGTTTACTTGATAGAATGAAATATAGCAGGAATTTGCAGATTACATTAACTGAAATAATGTTGCATGAATACTTTTTTTTTAGGGATTGTGAAATAATCAGGAAGAAATGAAATAAATATTTCACAAATAAACCCTCTCTGTGACAAGTAGCATAAAGGTAATGTTCTGTACTTTAAAAAGGTGCTGCAGAGGAGATGACTAGTTAAAGCCAGTTTTGTTTAGAGAATGGATATCTTAGGACTTTAAATCCAGATAAGTTATAACACATAGAAAGCAAATGTATTGTTTCAAATATTTTCTATAAAGATTTTTTTTTCCTATTTTCACAATCAGCTGAAATAATCAGCTAGGATTGCAGATATCAGAAAGTTTTATGTCCATGACACTTTAGATTTGCCTTCAAAATATTGAACCTAACTGTCAGATTTTGAACTTCACGGAATTTGAATAGTTTCTTCTAGACTAAGAAATAACTTGAAGGCCGGGGGGGAAATGTTTTATAATGACAAGTCCATCTTTAGGTTAAAAAAATAGTAAATTTTAGAGGACAAAGAAAGTCCATGACACTTTGTAATATAATATAGTTACATATATGTATGTATGTATAGTTATATAATATAGTTTGAGCCTCTCAAATCGATGGGCATCTGCCTGGTAGTAGTGTTGGCAACATATTCTCTGGCTTAGGAGAATAATTTTCAGCCACAGAAGAGGGATCATAGAGAGTTTTGTGACTGACAGGCTTGGCCACCATTCAGTGGTGAGCTACGAAGTCACAGACTCTAATAGAAGAATTTTACTTTTCGTGTGGATCTGACAATACATTGAAATTAATTAATGTTGAAATTGAGTATGAATGATGAGTTCGATCTTTTTAAGGAGCCTGCCCTTGAAATGGAAGAGATTGAGAGAAAAATACATTTAGGATTAAATAGTCTAAAATGGATTATGCAAAAAGCATGATGACTTCTTAGATGAAATTGTTAATTCTAGAACTTGAATAGTGTAGAAATGAAGTACCCAGTGGTAGTGTGGGAATCTAGGGCTGTTTTGATTTCAGAACTTGTATAACTTTTGCAGAATTCTCTATTATGTCCAATTTCTAGTGACTGTCATTTGGACGATTAAGAAAATTATTTGTTTTAAATAATGGACCTTTTAATGGTGATATATCAGGAAGTCCTATAGAATTCTTACTAAACAGGGTTTAGTCACAAGAACAGGCAAGGAAAAGTGATGTAGGCCACAAAATTACATAGGCATAACCTATATATGGTATAGCCTTGCTGTATCCCACAAGAAGTGGATCCTGCATTATGAAGCAGGATAATCTTGTCAAGATGGACTGATGGGCCTGACATTTAAAGGGTTGAGGAAGAAAAAAATGTTCTTTTGGGTTTTGGAAGCCAGGACAGGCATATTTCTAAAGGGCAGGAGAGAATAATGAAATCAGTAGAAGTCTGAGGAATTTGGGCTGCTGCTTTTGTTATTTATCAATTAACTATATGACATATTTGAGAAAAGGGTATGTCTTTGAAAAGTTATGAAACAAGTAAAAATAAGCTGCTCTCTCATTTTCTTTTTTATTTTGTTACTGCTGAATAGCTCAAATTACAGGCCAGCTGCTGGCCAAAACAAAAAGTCCATTTTTCAAAGAGCTTATCCAATAGGCAAATGATAGAAAACTATTGATCCATAATGTCCTGTTGCTCTTCCAGATACTCCTTTGAAACTATAAGACTCTTCCTCATGTACTTTTAGGATTTTATTATTTGATTTATTCAAGCAGAAGTGTTGCATTTATTCAAATTGTGCCCTGAGAAAGGGGAAATGGAAGTTCAAAACAGCTTTGTGAAAGCAGCAACTGCTCTGTGTGACTATCTTCATTACATTTTTTTCTTTTTTAGAGAATTCTTGATCTTCTATACTGAAGAGACTTTTCAGATACCCTTTTATGTGCCTAACAGAATTTAGTGTTCTTTTCCTGTCTTTTCCCCTCTGGGACACCATTCATTCTTGAGGTTTGTACATATGTTCAGATCAGGTGATATTTTCAGCATGATGCTACGGCTGTGATGCTCACAGTCAATCTGAAACACAGTTTGCTGAGGTCATCAGCTTCAAATCATTCATTTAAACTGTCTATTCATCTCTGCCACAGGTCTCAAAATGAGATGTATAGATTTTTTTACATTTTTTGAATGTCTAATAAGAATGATAAAAATATGCACATGGTGGAGAATGACCACATATTTTAAGTGTGATTCATTACAGACTCTTGTCCAAAAAGACTTCTCACTTGAACTAGCATCTTCTTTACTCTCAGCTGCTGCAGCTGAAATTGTATGGATGGGGTATGTAAATTCAAGGCAAGCTTCTTATTTAGCATTTCTGCCTTGCCAAATGAATCATAGATAGGAAATCACTCAGCTTGCCAAAATTTATCATACTGTGTCTCCAAAAGTGAAAACAGGTTTTTTATATAGCAAAGCAAATGCTGTGTTTTGCCACAGATAATATTTTGAAAGTTGGTACAATGTATCTTTGTAGCACAGATTTATTTTTTTCCAAACTGATTGTGTACTTCAAAGTACCAAGCTTTTTGAGATCCTCTTAAAACTAATTAATCAACTTTGCAAACTGCATATCTTCCTTTCAAGTAGAACCCACAATCTCTCTACCTTGGGGAATAATTTTCTTGTTTTCCTAGCATTTTCCCAATTTAATTATTGTACCTCTAAATAGGAGATTTGTTATTACACAACATGATTAATTAGATATGTTATTCCTTTATCAGGTGAGAAATCACCAAAGGATTGATGATAAGCTTATGAAATCAACAAAAACTGTGTAAGGCAAAATGCAATTACTTCTCAATTAAAAATCCATTTGACATATTTGAGAGATTAATAAACAAATTGGATTTGTTTCTAACAAAAATGATTGGATTCTTAAAAAAGATGAATCATATTTGATACACCTCATCTGAATCTAAAGCATAAACCGAAGCAAAAGTATAAACTTAGTCAACTAGAGGTAGCAGAAGCTTGATTTTTCAAACGTGACCTCTCAAATGACTGAGTCATAAGTCAATATGTAACCTGGACCATGCTACATTCATTAACTTGCTATTTAATCATATTTAAACTCTGTTTGAATTAGGGCATTGCATTCTTCCCCCTTTAGTCTCATAAAATGCCTGATATGCAAGTAGTCTTTACTATTTTTCTACTTTTGGGACATCTGTATACACTGGATAGAGGTCTGTGAAGTAAAAGACAGTATATTCCATTTAAAAACATAAGCACAACCATATTATCTAGTAGATAAAGTATCATGTTGATTCTGGAAATTAGGAGGTTTTTAAGATATAGGAAAGCAGCTGTTTGCCCTCCCTAGCAGCTGCAAAACAGTCTTAGCAATGCCCCGTGTTACAAAAAAAGTACTTTAAGCGGTTGACAGCGTGAACATTTTTTGTTATCTCTTAAAAAATATATACAGTAACAAATTTGATCTTACCACCAATATAAACAGTAATGTCAAAGATCCTCTCGGCTTCATCAGACATCCTCCTCCTTTCACCCCGAGTTCCTGCATGTAGCCTGATTGCCAGTGATTCTCTGTACATGCAGCTTCCACTGACTTCTTTTGCGCTATTGTGTCACTAAAGTGTCAAAGTAGGGTCAGGCTATGCCTGTTTTCACTTACTAAATCAAACAATCCCTTTGATATGTCACTTAGGAGTCTTGAGGGACTTTTAAAATAAATGGATATTTGCCCATTTCGCAAAAAAAGCTGTAGGAAACAGAGACCCCTTCCTATAGATCTGGTGCTTAAATCTGATGGAACATATTTCTATCATATTTTAGCAGAGTTGAACCTTTCTTGATTCCACGCCGTGGCTTTTCCAGGGAGATCTGATTCTTACAGCAAGACTAATTTCTTGACTTGTGAAGAGCCTGGAAAGCACAGATGAATGTTATGATAATAATTGACCATCTTCTGGCCAAATGAGAATGTGTTTTGAACAGAAAACTTGTTCTGAATTGAGTCTTATTAATGCAAGTTTCAGGGTGTGAGGAAAGCGTCTGAAACCGTAGGCTTTTCAATCAAAGAAAACTTTCATCATATTCAAACATTATCTGGAGAGCCATATGGATGACTCTCTGGCAATCTGCCATTTATCAAGCATCTGATCTATCAGTTTCTATGTCTTCTCTTGAAAGCCTTATAGTAAAGGCCCACTGATTTTTCTTTTCAATCTGTAGTGATCAAGTAGGCTTTAAAACAAGAAAAGACATGATTTCATTATTTTGGATTCATAAACTCAGAGTTAGTGAATAGCTTCTCCCAGACTTTAGCTTTAAAGAATGGCAAAAGACTTTAATCAGAATATAGAAATCATAGCATGTGAGGAGAAAAAAAATATCTGGTAGGATTTCATCCTAAATTTTAGTCCTAATTAATCTTACAAATACTGTACAACAGAAATGCTGTAATATTTGTTTCCAACATTTTCTCTGGGGTGTATAATATGTGGAATTATTGACAGTATTTTATTAAATATTTTATTAGAGTAAAAATGAAGGTATGAGCAGATCAAAACTATTTAAAGGTTTCTGTCAACTTTCTTAAACTATTCTAGATGGAAAGGATTTTTGCTGTTGTAAGAATCCAAATATTCTGACGCTTTTAAGTAAATGTAGCAATTTTAAAAGGGTTAAAAGAATAAGAAAAGGAAAGGAAAAACTTTGTCTTAAGGCAGGTATTTACTATTCTATTACGTACTTCCTAATAATAGTAAGTAGAACTGCAGTGATTTGACTTGTATACAGACTGACTGATGTGGGTAATTGTATAGCTTTTTATGTGCCAGTTAGCAGGCTGTAATGTTAATAATCTCCCTTTTAATTTCTTTGTGCTGTATGAAGTATTTTATCTAATGAGTTTCAAATACAGGTGAGCAGTGGAACCATTCCCAATTAAAAACTGAAATGGGGTGCTTTTTCAATCTTTTAACTATCTGGAGGTCCAGAAATATTCAAGAAGACTAAATTATTTCTAAATTGTGAATACCTCAGTTAAAAGACAAGTAAATAACTCTAGTAGCAGGCTGTCTCATCAAAATATGAAAGTCCCAGCAGAAAAAGCTTCAACCTTCCACATTTAAAACATATTACATCGCATTCACACTGAAGCCATTGATAGAATACTTTAGAGAGACAGCCACACAGTCAGCAGAATAGATAACCTTGGGGAAAAGACTTATATGAAATTTCTATCCCTCCACACCAATCACGCTTTCTGAAGATACATATCCAGCTACAAATGCCCACATATTCTCTCGATTTAATCTCTCCAATATGCAATAGCAATAATCCAAGGCAGTCCAGGACAATAGACTGGGATATTCATTACATAACAAAAATGGCCTTAATGGAGAAAAAAACATTAGTGCAGGCAGCACATTTTTTTCATATGTTGTTTTGTAAAGGGACCCCTGGATACTTAGCAAAAGGGGTCCTGTGCTGTTTAGGCTAAGTAGAGAGAGCTGTTAGGAGGAATGGTGGTGGAAGCCCAGGCATGATTTTTTGAACTGGCAAGTGTATGACTAGCAGCTCCTAACAAGCAAGTATAAGAATCCTGTCTGAGTGGCATGTGTTCTTCATTCCTAATTCCTAAGTTCGTGTTCAAATGGAGAAAATTTGCATGTCTCTGCATATTTCTTTCTCCAAGAGTTCAGGCTTTTCCACTGGGACCTGATTGTGGTTTGCATATGTTCTTACATTCTTACATAACTTACATTTCTTCCATGAAAGGTGGGTGACAAGTAGCCTATAGAAGTAAAGTGGAAATTTTCTGTGCACTTTGCATGGAAGAAGAATATCTCCAACTAGTAGAATAAGGAGTTTTAACTTGTTTGGCAAAAGGGAATTTTGTCTAAATTTCTTTAAAAGGTATTAGCTAATCTTGAGATTAAAAAAATCATAGTTCAGTCTTAGAGCTGCCAGCATCTGACATCAGAAAGAATTTTAATTCATTTGAGAGTTTTATATAGGATAAGGGCTACATATTTTCCGTGTATGACCATAGTTAATATTCCTATTGCTTGTAGTATGCCTAGTGCTATGGCATATTTCTTTCCTCTATTGTACGGTGAGTGTTTGAATTTGATCCTGCATTCCACTTGGACCATATTTCACTGGAGATGATAGAAAGCCTGTGACTCTGAATGCTGTTGCAGTTTTAGTTGGCTGTTTGATAAATGGCAACATGCATAAGTGTTCTGGGATTTTGTTTCATTTCAGTTTACTGAAGGCCTAATACAAAACCTGTGGAGGCAACGGAAAAGCTTTTGTCTTAGGATTGGGCCCTAAAGAATTGCCAATATCTATTGAAAAACCATGTTGTACTTTTCAAATGAAAAGATCAGTCACGATTTCTAACTGACTGCAGTAACACTTTGATTGAAGTAAGATAACTTGGTATTTTCTATTATTAAACAATGAGATTTTTCCCTTTGAAGTTTCATAAGGAAATGCAGCCTAAACTTAACTTTTCTGCATATGAGCTAATCACATTTTCTTTGTAGTCTTAATGGTCTAAAGCTCTGGATCTTTGCTCCTTCAGTTTCAGCAAATGAATAATACCTGGAGGGATAGAAATTTCATATACTTTTTACCCCAAGGTTATCTATTCTGCTGACTGCATGGCTGTCTCTCTAAACCATTCTATCAATTGCTCAAGTGTGAATGCTATGTAATATGTTTTATATCTGGAAGGTTGAAGCTTTCTTCTCCTACTGGGAGTTTCATATTTTGATTAGACAGCCTTAGTTTCTTTCTTTTTTATCTCCTAGGAATTCCTAAAAAATTATCTTCTTGTACAAACAGTTTGGCAACTAGAACTTTATAGTTACTTGCATAGAATTTACTTTCCTCAGTCAAACAGTCGAACTACCCACCAATTGGAGTAATTTTGATATTAGTAATGTCAGGCTACAAGTTATTTGTCGTTGTAGTAAATATTATACTCAAATACATATTTTTAAATATTATCTCCTCTAAAGGTTTTGGTCTTACAAATATGTTAACTTGTTTATTTATATTACATGTGCACCGTTATACTGTTTAAACCTTCTCCTGGTCAGCAGCAATCTAAGACTAGAGAAAATTGTCTGTAATTTAGAGGTCCTGCATTGCAATTGCACAAAAGCAGATCTGGGAAATCTGGTTATTCTGATTTATACATACCAGACTAGGAGTCTTGGTCTACATGAGGATGCAGTTATTTAGGTGCAATGCAAAGAGTAATGAGTATGTGAATAAATGTAGCATCAGACTTAGCACTTATCCAGTCAGCAGGAGCTGTGTTATTAACTCTGGTCACTTATGTAGTGAGTAGATTTCAGTAATGATTTAGTCGTACTTAAATATTTTATATCCGTGTAATCTCAGAAGCTGCAAAAACTATCGTTTCTGTTTTCTCGCTATGTTTGTAGTGGCTCAGAAGAGACCAGACAAGTTCATGGCAAGGAAGTCCTGAGAGGGTTATTAAGAGATGATGTGGAGCTGAGCAGGTTGCTAAGCTGAAAATGGTTGGAGGCTGAGAGTGCATGAAGGGGAAGGACTGTGTATGCTTGGCCTGGCCTTACGCTCATCGCAAGACATTCCTCTGTGGCTGTTTATGGAGAAAGGAGAATGAGCTCAGTGAACCTTTGCTCTGACTCAGTAATCCTGTCCTTTTGATTATCTGTGTGATAACGGGAAGTAGAAGGAAGATAGGAATGGTTATAATATTCAATTGAATTCAGTTGTTGGGACTTGTTTGGCTCTTGGCTTTTTAGTGACTTCAGGGGCTTATCTGTGGGCGTTAATTAGGGAGGAACTCTCCAAAAGTATCTGTTTCCCCAGAGTGCTCACTACCTGCTCAGGCAGACTAGCATAAGAGCAAGGAGGTCCCTGTTCCTGGAGTCAAGCCAGCCTTGCCCAGAGTCCTTCTGTGTTGCTGACTGGGAGAGAGGCTATGTCACAGCACAGAAGGGTTTTTTTGCCACCAGCAATGTACACGGTCACTACTGCAAAGGGAAAGTTTTGGGTATGGACGGCTGACTTTGGAGTAAGTAGTCTGGTCCGATAGAGGGTTAGTTAATGAAACTGGACAAGCCCCTCTCTTAAACTCCCTTTTGATTGTAACTGTCAAAAATATATCAGACTGAAATGCTATTTTTTTAAGACTGAAAAGACTGTGTTTCAGTGATTGGGCCAAAGGAAAATAATTTGTGAGTTTCCATAGCGGCTGAAAAACAAGGGTGTTTTGGCCCTCAGTGTCTTTCATCCCCACCCCTCCACCCCCCAAACATAAGTAGTCTAAGTTATGTTAATTAACTACTAGCAGCGCATCTGTTTCAGTGCTTTGTCTGGCAGTGGCCAGTGCTATGCATTTCAGAATAAATATACTGTATAGCATGAAAATAGCACTTACGGAAATCTTTTGTAGTCAGTGAATGGATGGCTTACATCTTTCAGCAGGAGTTTATATTAATATACAGATTTGTAATCTACCCAGTTTGAATACACATTTACTTTTTTCTAGCTGGTCTTACACAGGCTCATATGGCAATTAGTTCCACAGGTAAGTTGATGTAAGATGGAATGAAAAAAATTCTTTTGTTTGATATTTAAATCAGTTCTATTTACTGTCTTCTTGGCCTTGCAATCAGAGAAGAGAAACAGAAATACCTGAATTGCCTTTTTGATATCTTTTTTTTTTATCATGACACTGTGATTTGTTCCATGCCATATGGATTCTCCTGTGTATAGCATCCTTTCTGCTTTCCATGGGTTTGGGTGGGTTTTTTGGTATTCTTGTAATTTTTAAATGCTCTGTAATTTACAGAGAGTTAAAGTTGAGACATAAGAAAAGTGCTTTCCATGAAACAACAGCCAAATGTCTCCTTTGACTGATGTGATTGAGAGTAGAAAGACATAGTTCCTGAAACACAAATAAGCTTTTTAGTTTGCTTTTCTGAAGAAAACAGATGTTAATTTTAGCAAAGAGAACTATTACTTTCATATTTAGTATTGGAACTGTACTATTTGTAAAGAATGAAAGTTTGAACTCTGAAGAGATTAAATCCACTCATTTATAACTTCTGCCACATTAAAGGAACTGAATGTAAATTGATTGGATTAAGCAAACATAATGTTGCATTCTTTTCAAATATCTGTTATGTAAATATTTATCATTTAAAAGCAGATTTTTTTACGTTTGCAGTGTTTGCAAAAGATAAATTTGGTTTAAATACTTTTTGTATTCAAAATGGCACACGTTATAAAGAATATCTTGTGGGGAGAAAAATCTGGCGGCTTAGACTGGGTCAATATATATTTTAACATGAAGTGAGCAGTATATTGGGTCCTAAGTGTGATTTGAGTTTGCAGACAAGGAGAGCTATTCGTCCCAGAAATATTAATCCCAGACATACTTTACTCACTCAAGATTATCTGACCTCATCAGTTCTTGAAACTAGTTCTTGAAAGCATTTCTTTGCCTCTTCCAAATGTCAATAAATCCAGCAAAGGTGTTATTTGGGCTCCAGCTGCCACAATCATGCGGCTCCATAGTCACAGTTTCCCATGAGAGCTTTTGCTGATACGCCTACACAAATGAAACACGTATTTTGCATGGTATCAAAAGACTCTCAAGAGCGTACAGGGATTTGAGAGCAGAATGTTTGGCCATGAAATAAGTGGGATGGAGATGCTTAGCTATGGCTTCTTAGGAAGCTAGCAGGTTAGATTCATTTATTTCTTTTGGGAGAGACGGAGAACTTAGTAGTTGATGCAAACTTGTACTTTTCTGTGGCACATGAGGGGGATACTGGCATTCAGCAAGTACACATTGGTATGGAGATACTTATTTTTCTGATGCACGCAGAACATAGGATTTTTAATGAGTGGTGGTTAGGAATAGAAAGCCAAGGAAATGCATCATAAAGACCTGAATTAAACAAACCTATGTTGTTGTTGTTTATGCAGTGTTTGACAGAGTGGTGATGCATTTTGTTTTTATTTTTTTTCCTAGGACCATACTGTTTTACCATGCTGCTGAGGACTTCTGTAGTAGTAAACCATCTGCAAGGATGCTTCCAGATCAACCCCTTGTGAAGCCCAGGTAGTGCAGTAGGAAAATTGTTATGTTGCTCTAGGGTTCTCAGAAGTCTCAATCCCTCAGATTCTTTAGGGCAAAGCTCCTTAATGAAATCACAATATTTGGATGGCACAGTCCCCAGGATATGTAAACATGCTGCCTAAACAGCTGTTAAATAATTGTCAATGTTTATTCAGGCTCTCAATCAGGGAGAGGTAGATTTTAACACACTTTATGGTGGGATCTCTGTAGAGAACAAAGTTAATCCTTCCTGCTATGGATGTGTTTCAGAGCTGCAGTGCTTTTCTCCGATGTCACTGATTTACTGTGTGCTGAGACAGTGGTTTCTGTCCATTTGCACCCTACTTTGTTCAGAACTTTTGTACTAATGCTGGATTTAGATGATTATTAGGTATATTCAGAGAACTCCATGAAACTGTGTGCTTTTAACAGACGGTGCAATCAAACCTGAAGTCTCAGCACAGTGATCTCTAAACAAGGCATGTTTGAACCAGTTTGTGTCCAAAATTGCATGCAAGAGTTTGCACTTGTTCAAATGCCATGACACAGCATGTAATATGGATATTTGCTGTAATACATCTGTACAGTTCTATGCTGCTAGATGCCTAAGGTTAGGCTTGATGCTCCATACAGAGCATAATTTATTTTCAGACAGAAAGATGTTCCAAGTGATAGAGCAAGACGTTAGGAACAATGTGTGAATCCTCTAAAAGAAAAACGAGGTTTAGATTGTGTGTTTATCACTTTGCAGCTTTGCACTTTATATTCAGGTTTTGTAAAGTGAAAATAAGGAGGAAAAAACCACAAACCATTCCCTGGATCTTGTGGGCAACTCCTTTGTAAGTGCAAGATCTAGTTTCCACATTAATATCAAGTATCTGATCGCTACTTATGGCAAGGTTTGCATTGGTGTAAAAATTAAAGCTTTAGTTTATGCTTCAATGTCCTTGTGAAGTTTTCATTAAGAGTTAAATGAATACAGTAAGGTAAGACAAGCTTTCATGTCTTAAAAGTCAAGATCCAAAAGGGTAAATATAATATGAAAACTGTTACTGGATATGCGATCTGAATATATGCAGTGTGATTGCTCTTTTCTAAATATTAGCTGTCTGACTTAGTATTTTGCACTGTGACATCGTGACAGCATGAGGCCTGATGTGATATAAATGATGCCAATCTATGCACTGTTGGCATGAGCATCTGTCTCCTTGGCAGAATCCAAAGGCAGCTCCTGGCAGCTTTGGAGTTGCCTCTAGGTCTATCATATGGTTAAGCTTCTGACTTCTCCTCTTTAGCTAAAGTCCGCTCCATCTGGAACCTATTTAATTCTCTTTCACCTTTTATTCTGGAGAACCACGTATGGTAACATTGTACATTCTGAACTGAGGACACTGGAATTATCTAAATGCTTATGGATGTTACACTTCTGCTGAAATCTGAAGCAAACTCTGGATGTTCCACGCTAGAACTGAAATCTGAAAAAGGATGAAACCAAAAGCACTGTTTCATATAAAACTAGCAAGGAAATTACAGTACAATTTATCTTTTTATTTTGTTTGGGTTTTTGTTGGCTTTTTTACAGTCAGTTCAGTACTACTGTAGTAGTGTTTCACTTCTCAATGCTGGCTAGGCTGCCAGACAAAATCTGAAATGTATAGTCAGCATCAAGGAGTGGTAGGAGGGTAAAAACAGGCACAGTAGGTCTGATAGAGTTCTGGATTGACCTAGAAGGTTGTTACAGATCAAGGCATACTGCAGCCCCAAGATTTATCCAACTTACGCAACGGTTTGATTCAACTATGGGCATTCAACCTTAAAAGTTCTAGCATAGATCAGGGTTATATTGTACCACATACCACAAAATTAAATTATTCTCCTCCTTTTAGCTTCTTTGGTCTAAGGACCAAGACTGAATAGTTTCCAGTCACAGCTGTAGTGGGATCTGGCCTTCTTAGAGAGAGAGATAAACCAAAGAAAGTTTTCCAAAAAGATGAAGAAACTGTCAAAATAAAATAGTCATTCATTTTTTATTAAGTCCCTTTCTTTCTTTCATGCTCCTATATTGCCATTTAAACAATCTTGTTCCCTCACAGTCTCCGGGTAACATCAATGTCTAGCACATGAAAAGGGGAAGGCACATTGAAAGTGGAATATTTCATACTCATAGTTACTGAAATAAACTACCTTTGGTCAGAGGTACAAAACCACCACCAACAACAAAGTCATATGCATTGGAAAAAACAAAGAAAATGGAGGATGGGAAGAAACAGAGCTTCTCTGCAGTAAAAGCAGGCAGCTTGTTCACTCATCCTCTGGATCCCAGCACATTTCTTAGGGTCTCTGTGACATCTGGCTCACTTGCTTTGGTTTCTCTTCACTCTTTCTCTCACACCAGGAGAGGGCTGTACATGCTGCTCCATCCTGCCATGCCAATTACAGCAAGGGGATAATGACACTGACTCCATTCCAATGCTGTCTAGGCTTATAGCCGATTAGACAGATGGGCAGAAACATGGGAAAGACATGACTGTAACTTTGAGGACTGTGATCTGAAAAGCCAGAAACTTATTTTTCCTTCTTGCTTAGGTATAGCATAGACTTTCACATGCTTTTCTATGGTAGAGCCAGATCTTAACCAAAATCCCAGTTACTGGCTCTTTTTCTGGATTGTCTAATATATTCCTCACGCTGAGGGTGGTGAGACACCAGAACAGGTTCCCCAGAGAAGCTGTGGATGCCCCATCCCTAGAAGTGTTCAAGGCCCGGTTGGATGGCGCTTTGAGCAACCTGGTCTAGTGGAAGGTGTCCCTGCCCATGGCGGGGGGGATGGAACCAGATGATCTTTAAGGTCCCTTCCAACCCACACCATTCTATGATTTTATGATCTCATTTCCTCTGTCTGTGAAGATGACTTATGTAGCCAAAGGAAAAATTCCTCTTGGGAGCTACTGTGTTGATAAGCCTCACCTAAAGTTCTTCACTATGTCCTCCCAGCCACAAACAGTGCATCTGAATGCTTGGACATTAATTTTCTTGGTGCAAATTGAACCTCATTTGATTCTGTTAGCCTCTGAGGATCGTTCAAATTGGTCCAAGCAATCCGTGAACCCTGACATCAATTTGTCTGCCAAAGTCACCAGTTTAATAAATAATGGTATTAAGCAGGTAAAGGTTATGTCCCTTTAATATTCATATCATACTTCACTATGCATTTTTATATCTTGTTTGAGCAGTCACGTGGAAGGACAGCAAGCTTGAAAAGCTTCTTTTGAAGAGAGCAGTGCTAGATGCCAGGTTGTCATGCAGTATGTTTTTTCCCCTCCTCTGCTGCATATCTAGGAGGTGAGCTTCTGCAATGGAGATGACTGACGAAAGACACTAATTTGGGGCTTGACATTTGACAGACCAAAACAGATGCAAAATGAAGAATGTTGTTACAGGTATAAAAATAAACAAGAAATCAAAATGATCAGAAACAGAGAGAAGCAGGTGACTCATTGTGAAATGAAGGAAACCATTAATGACAGCTTGCTTTTGAGTCTTCTCTTGATGTACTTTGGGGCTTTCAAACCACTGCTGATTCCTCCTCTAAATCAGTTCTGATGATCTTGATACTTGGTAGTAAAAACCTTTTTCTTATTCCGCACTGGGTTTAGCATCTTATTTACTTAAATGTAGCTGCCAGATTATATAACTGCCGGATCATGCAACTCCTACACAAATTCCCAACAGAAATAGGATTAACTGAAGAGGTAAATACTTCAGCAGTCAATGTCTTTGCAGACCACAATTGGCAAAGGTACAACAGAAAACTTAGTCCATAGTATTTAATCTCTGTATTGCTGTCTTGTTGGTAAGAAAGGGTTAGAAAATCAGAATATCTGTAAAGTTATTGTATAAATTAACTGCTACTGGTAGATAATTATAAGATCTGAAGACATATGGCTACAAAGCAATGTATGCATACCCTTTGAAATACAAAGTTGCCCTGTTTTACGAAAAACAGGTATTTAAGAAGGCAGAAATATGTCAAGGAACCTAACAAATATTGTTAGAATACCGATGACTCTCTTGTACACTCAACCTGGGAATCCTTTGCTGTAGATCTGTCACTTTTTTCGTGACGGATGTATGTTGTTTAAGGCATGTTCTGGTAATAGATGCTGTAAGTGCAGCCTGCTGCACAACACCAAGGGCTATCTCAGAATAATAGAAAGTTTAGAACTTGAATCCATTCATCACAAGGAAAGACTACCTAAGATGTGTGAATCAAATAAATGTCTGTATACGACTCAAAAACTGATAGCAACTTTATTTCTTTTGTGCTTTAAAGAAGATTAGGATAACTTTCACCCTAACTTCACCAAAATAGCCCTAGCCTTTAAACTTCATATCACTAATGTCAGAAACGAAAGAAAAAAGGACATTTTTTGCACTTTGTGGGTTCATTTATGATTGATTTGAGATGAGACTCTCCCTTTTTAAAAAAACAAACAAACAAAAAAAAAAAACCAAACAGCAGCATGAAATATGCAAGCAGGTTTTTTGTTCTATGAACAGTAGTTCTTCTGTGTACCAAAGGGATAAGTCGATTTGTGCTAAATAAGAAAGAGGAGGAAAGATGCCTAAAGATGTAAAGGTTTATTATTCTACATGTGCCCCTGGTCATTTCTATCAAACAACTAAGAAATGTTAATGGAGCATGCTCTCCAGTTTATATTTATTTGTCGATATTCATCTTTTGCCATTTTGCTGGTGTTCTAAACTAGCTAATTCAGAATGTTCAAACCCCTGCAGTTATTATGACCCAGTTCAGGTATGTTGTGGTGTAGTCTGTGTAAGACTTAACTCAGTGAAACTGATTATAATTTTTTCCCAAAACAGATGAGGAAAGTGCTGAATTTCTTCTGTGTGGAGATATTTTCAGTTCTTAAGGTGGCCTGATAGAAGAAGTAGGACATATTTCAAAACACTTGGAATTTGTTAAGTATCATTATACATATAATAGCACACATCTAATTAGCAGTGAAAGACATTTCTATAGAGATAGCAAGAGAAAACCTTATGTAAAATGCATTTAAGCTACATGGACTTGTGCAGTACAAGAACAAGAAGGTATAACAAACAGACTATATACCTTTTCATACATTGTTTTCTGTCCTGTTCCTTAGAATAAAAACCTCATCATGAGTGACTTTGAAGCTCTATGAATTGCCAATTTAAAATCTAATATAATGTTTCTATTTTAAAAGTCTGCAAGGAGCCAAAACCTACCTAGTCCTTGCCCCACAGATCTCGCACTGTAGATTAAAACCAAATGAAATAAGCAAAAAGAGCTCAGTCAGAGTAGGGATACAAGGAAGACACAGCATAAGGACAATTTCTTGGATGTATATGTTATGGCTTTTTAATTTTCTTGTGGTTTGAAAACAAGAGAATCTTAGAATAATTATACTCGGCAATCTCTTTCTCTTTTTTGTCATGGAAAACCAGTTTCAGTCTAAAAAGGAAAAATGCCACAACACACACTATTACAATTCCTTAGATATTCCTGATAATTTGAATTTCCTTAACTATTTCTGATAGTTCCAAGTACTTTACATTTATAGTTTAAAGGTATATGAAGAGAGGGGAAAAATATTTTAAAACCCCCAAAAAACCCAAACCAAAATAAAATTATGATATCCTATCTACTATGTGTTGTTTCAATTAATAATTTAATTGAATTAATTTAAACAACTGAATTAATAGCTCTTTTGTCATCACTAAACGTGTCTATAAATAAAAAAAGGGAGAGAGAGAAAGTTAGGAACTTTACATGAAAAGTCTTATTAGAGGTGTTTGGGATTGAGGATTATTACGAAAGTCATGATTCTGCCAGGTATACAGCATTAAGTAAGATGGATGTTAAAATGTTGTTGAGTCCGTGGCTCAGGTCTTCTACATAAGAGGAATGGTCTATTCTACCAACATTTAAAAAAAAAACCAAACTAAATTATTGTTTCTTTATGCTAGAAGTCAGTGGAGGATGTCTCTAGTCAGAGTTCAGGATACGAACAAGTTTGTTTTGTGCTAGCCTTTTTGAGGGGAAAAAAAAATCAAAAAGTCTCTTATGCTGGTTGGGAATGAGAGTAAAATGTATTTTCTTGGGGAATAAAATCTTGAAGCTTAACAGAGGTTTTCCTTTGGCAGACTTGCTAATGATCTATTTTGCACACATTTAGAAAAAGTAGCTTCCCAGTAGGAGACATTTATAGTAGAAGACAGAGAGTTCCAATTTTGTGAAGTGTTTGATGAGGAAGAACAGCATATATGAGGAAAGGAATAAAATCCGAGTGTTGCCTCTCTCTCTTAAATGCTTAGATAAACAGCAAAGATCCTACTAAGCCAATGTTTCTTTTCAGGTGTAGATACTATACAGTTTTGCTTTCATGTTTCAAAGGGGTTACGCTGCTTGTATAGGACCGTGCAGACAGGCGATGCTAGAGATAGAAACAGGATTCCTGATTTTCTATCCCACAGTATGCTCAAATCACTGTAGAGCTGGGTTGTACAACAGGGCCAATAATGAGCTCTACACTCAGAATACAATAAATAACTTGGGGTATGTCTGTCTTCTGAAGTTATTTTGATTTCCCTTGAATTAGCAGTCCTTTTTCATAGTATTTTCACTAATCATTGCTCTAAGGTGTTTTTAGAAGCTACATCAAAGATGGAAGAACCATAGGAATAAAATCCATATGTGTCTTTGGAACTTTTATTTCTTTAGATTTAGGATAAGTGAATATCCATGTGCCTAACCAGGTCTGTGCTCTAAAAATTAGACTAGAAATTAGAGTGAAAACGAAATAATTGAAAGAAAGCATGGAATTTGAAGTGAGATGAAGAGTGTATACTAGCATATGGGAAGAATTGTATGCAGAATGTATAGCAATGAACTTTCTGCTAAGAATAAGAGGAAAACATGACAAGTTCTGAAAGAGGGATGTTAGAGTTTACTGAATAAATTTTCTCCATGAAAAACCTAACATCTCAAAAAACAAATCCTTAATCAGCCAGATAGCCTGCACAGCACACAGTGACTAAATGCCGTGCAAATTCCTTGTCCACCGAGGACAACGGTTTATAGAAAGCTTTGACTGAGACCCCAGTCACTGTTCTCTCTCTAGCTCACATATCATTTTGCGTCACCGTAAGCAATGAGCCCAGTACTAAGGTTGCAGAGGGGAAACAGGAGGGCAGATTAGGAAAGGTCCACAGGAGATGGTGAGCTCTCTCTGGCCCTTTTATCTCCATTAAAATAAAACATTAAAGATACTTTTCAAAGTAGAACCGTGCTCCAAAATTATCAGCCTTGCCTTTAGAATAACATCCTACAGCACCAGTTAGTATCTCTAATATTAAACTGATTTCCTCCATTATAAAAAGAATATTGATTGGTGGTTATTTATGCTGTCACATGTTTCTGAACTATGAATTCCTTATTAATCTGTGAAAGAATAATATTTACAATAGAGGGAACAAAATACTTAGGTGCCTTATGAAGGAACATGAAAAAAACCTACACAGGTTCACATCATTTGTATGGGCAAAATTTAGCTTATCTTTGTAGAGAAGGAAAAGTCTGGTCAGGTCATATACTATCCTAACAAGTATCTCTTGCCTAAAATACTGATGTCAATATAATGGATCAGGACAGCAGTGTCAAATTCAATTACTCATTTAGGTTAGACTCAGTTTCATTGATGGCTGTAGGAGCATTAGGGAACATAAACTTGATATGATAATGAAAATAAGTTTTGATATAGGGAATAAACTGATAAATCACCAAAAGATTATTTTGTGGCTAGTTGACACAGTGGCCTATTAGTAGCTTAGTGGCAACCTTGATGCCTTTTTTAGTAACTCAACATATTTGGAAATGAGAAAAAAATCGTACAGACAGGTAGGATTTTCCTGCAACTCTAGAATTACTTAGATAACAGACATGTGGGGTTATAAACAAAGAAACAGTGATTGTATCATCGGAAATAGGAAAGCACCATGAAAAATCAGCCACTTACTTCCAGTGTACCAGGAGCGTTAAAGGGCAATGGTCAGGTAAGACAGGGATATAGATACGGTCTGGCCATTTTGTGCTGTGGAGAGAACCAACTAGGTTGGGAAAGTAAAAAGAAGGGCTCCCAAACTTCACATCTTAGTCTGTGATCTCTTATCAGATTTTGACTGAGTAGAAGTGTGTTGTTGCTGCATATTTATTACTTCATCTCTTTGACTCTAAGAATTAATTTAAGTGCTTGTTGCTTGCATGGCAGTCTTTCAGCCAGTTAGAAATTAGGAATTCACAAATGAAGCTTATTGGAAAAATGAGAAAATCTCTAGCTCTTTCTGAACTGACTATTTTTATGCTACTGAAATATTGCTGGTTCACACTGGCTGAAGTATTTGGGCTGGAGCTAGCAACCAAGAAGCTATAACTAATGCGACTTATTTCTTCTTGACTCTGGGAAGGCAAATTGTCTTCATGGCTATTTGTGAAAAATATACATGTCTAGGAATTAAGCTATGCTGTTTGGCCTTACTTTGGCTGTTTGCAAGAACTCTGAAGTCCTGAATGCTTTGGGCCCATCCCTGACAGACTCGTTACACATTCCTTCTTTTTTTAGTCATTGAAGGACAACCATCTAACCTCCTTACATAATTCTGATGCCAAACAAATCAATCCTTGATCATAATGAGGGCTCACAAATATTCTTGTTTCACAAAAAAGATGGTAAGGCACTCTTTTTTTTTATTCATAAGTTCAAATCCTATTAGCATTTGTATATCCTGGCACCGCATAGCATAGAAAGTAGAGATGAGATGACCCGAGAAAGGATATTGAGAAAACAAGACAAGAGATGACAAGATAATGTATAGAGTCAAGGTCAAGGAGATGTTACTGTGTGAATCAGAGATGTTCTGAAGCATGAAAAGAATACATGGAGGAAGAGTGGAATGAGGAGGAGGTGGAAATAGCTGATAGATGATGTCATTTTGTCTTTCAGGAATTAGTGGGCTCTTGAGATGAGTAGTTAAAAAGAAGGTGGCTCTACAGAAATAGCTGAAAGCCATTATGCTTTCCTGAACAAAGAGTTAATTGCTTTGTGAGAAATGTAGTCTGTAAGTGTACACACTTTATAGTTGGGGCATATATTTTGCTTAAGTAGTCATTTCCAAACAAAAGGAAGTTTCAAGGGAATCAAAAGAATCTGTGAGTTCAAACTGAATTCAAGACATGGTTTCAATCAAAAATAAAGGAAGAAGGAAATCGAAAACATATTGTGAAATAATTATGGGTTTAGTTTGGTACTGCTGAACTGTTTTGTTTCAAAGCGTTTTGCAATTAACTTTTTAACCTGCAAAATAGCATTTTTGCTTTAAAGCTTAACAAAAAGAACAAAAGCATATACTATATTTTTTGGTTTAGATGAAAAGAAATATTTGGGTTGGCCCTAAAATTCCATTGTATGAGATTTTGGGTTGTTTCTCCTAAATAAAATGGGGAGAAAACATGCCCAAATTGTTTTTCTTGGACACAGCTCTCACATTAAACTTCATCATGTAGTTGCTTATATGTACCATATGTACCCGTGGCTGTCAAAGTTGGAAATTCAGGAAAAATGCCTTTTTCTGGGAAATACTCTGAAAAGAAAAGGAGGATCAGAGGGCTGAATTGTACAAAGAATGCTAAATGCTCATATATAATATTCTGAGTACAGTAATAGTTATCTAGTATTGTTCTCAATCTTCCACAGTACAATAACATACTTAAAATTGTGAAAAAGAGAAGGAAGATAGCTCATATTTCTGAGAGTTAGGAAGTACTAGGAAATACTTTAATCCTGTCTTTGTACCGAACTTTTAAACTTCCTAATAAAATGAATCTTCTTTAAAGGAGTGCAGACTGTTCATACATCACTGCAAATTCTTCCTGGTTTCTGTTTTCTCAATTATTCTAGATTGCAATGTCAATTGCATACATGTTGGGAATAAAGATAGCATTTTCTATTATGATTTCCAGTTTATTCTCCATAAGCTCACATAATTGTACAAGTCATGTGTGATGGATCATTGTTACTGAATTGAATTGGGGGGAAATTTTTTTGTGTGAAAATACACATAATTGTGACGAAGCCACAGATTTAAATAAATTATTTGATTATATAAGTATTTGACAAGTATTTATAGCGAGTTTCTCCAGGGTCTGAAGATCTGACATACAGCTAAGCGCAGAGTAGATATCATTTGCTACAATTCTTCTGATGGTGAAGGGTTTGTTTCACCTAGTCAGATCTGATCAACTGCCAGAGCAGTCGTCTTCTCATAGTCCGTGCTGTTAGGGGCTTCCCTCTGGAAGGGACAGGCAGGATTTACCTGAGAACTCATATGTCAATTGAAAAGAGCTTGATCTATCTCCTGTGTTTAACTTAGGCATTTAGCTGTTTTAAATGAGGAAGTCACCGTCCAGTATGTTTTGAATTAATGCCTTGGTAAATTCTTTCATTTTTATGTTAGCTCTTTAATTAGTAGCAAGAAATAGGAAGGAGAAGATGAAAATCTTTGTTTCTTCCAATTGGTTTTTTTTGGATCTTTTATAATTTCGTATTTTCCTTAACAGTAAAAATAAGAAAACAGATAAATATACCATTGGAGTTATATATGTTCTCTTATAAACTGAGCATGTACACTCACAAAGTCAGACCAAATAAAAAAATTGTGATAAATCTGTCAATTCTAATAGAATAGACAAAACTAGGTATTCTGATATTATATGAAGCAATTAAACAAGTATTTTAACCAGTATAGTTTCATGGCAAAATATAGCAATTCAAATATTTTAATATTTTATTAAAGATACATAAACCCAAAGCTGCTAAAACATTAGGACTATTGTATTAAAATCTGCACTTAAATAGCATCTCTCCTTCTTCAACTAAGGCAAGCTTTTGTATGGACTAAATACAAAACACTTCTTGATTCTCTTCCTTTGTCCCATTTTGACAATAGTAATGGTGGTAGAATTTGCTCTTCCAGTGGAAAAATAAGAGAAAGACGGGAGTTTCTTTGTTTAATTTGAAGCCTTTTACTGCCAAGCTAAATGTACGTGAAGCAAGAGGGAAGAGAACAAAGCAGATGAAAGTAGTTTCTATTTCAGGTATTGAATCCACTTCCTACATCCACTGCTGCAGTTAGTAGATAGGTGGAACACACTGTCTTTTCAGGCTCACAGAGACCTGGAAAATTCGTTGTGGAACAAATGTGTTTGAAGTAATAATCTCTATTGCCGTTCTGGTAAGGAATTCACAGATGTCTTGCGAGAGCTGGCTTGCTAAGCCATTAAAATTAGACTGAGAAGAGGGAGGAGTGGAAAACCATAGAAGAAAAATATGGTGTAAAGAGAAGAGACTTGAGAAACAAGGTGTAAAAAGTAGCATAAGGCTTATTTCATCTATTGTTAAGAAAGAGTAAGGCAGAGTAGTTAGCAGTGTTGCTTGTACGATATCTCTTTACTTCTGTGAAAATACCTCTAAAAATCCTGTGATAAATGCAGCAGTAAATTCCAGAGTCACAAAATGATTGTATGCCTTGCTCTGTTAGCCCACTCATTCTTTTCCTCCTAAATGCAAAGAACAGTGGTGAGGGGCGGAAGAATATCCTCTATGTAGTATGTATTTGTGACTCACACCTCTTGGGTCACTGAAATCCAGCTCCTTATTCCTTACTTTTACAAGTTGCAATTTTAAGCCATCTGATGCACATAGCAGATGGACTTGGATATGTTAAGTTATCTAGGACAAAATATCTAGGACAATTCAAAATACAGACTTGCACTAAAAAAAGCAGGCTATTTAACTGGAAACAGATGTCATTAGCCTTTTTCCCATTCAATTAAAATTTCCCCTAAAATGATGACAGTATATCAACAGATCTGATCTATGGAAATCTCTTGGATTCTGATCATACTTCTGTATTCCAAATCTTGTTATACAGGTGTGCGTGTCCATTAAACTTAAATTTCTAACATTAAAAACATATTAAGTAAAGGTAAGCAAAATTTCATCTATGTGTATATATATGCCTATTTGTAGCAAAGTTGAAGTGTGTTATGGAGATGTATTGGCTGGATGAAATGGCTGTTTTTACAAAGTCCATTATACAAATATGATAGAAAAATTCCAAAGCAGAAGGAAAACAAAAACAAACGTCCAAATGTTAAATGCTCTCATGAAACAAAATTGTAAGAGGCATCGGGGAGGATGGCATTAATCTCCCTATTAGTTTTCTGTAAACAGATTAGAAATTTTCATTTGGAAATTATTGCAAAGTAAAGTGAGGATGGTTCCCAAAGTGCAAATTTAAACTCCTATTGTTATCAGTGGAGAATGTGCTGTGAGTGAGAACTTTAGCTCGATCACATACTGGAACATGCAGCTCTGCTGTTTGCAAAATCGTTCAGACGAAATCCTGCAGAATCTCGGCAGTGTGCTATGGAAACAGCGGTGGAGCGTGGGTCAGAATGTATATGATAAAAACTACTTTGTTTAAAATTCTGTGATCATGAAGAATGAATGGATTTTGGACTGGAAAAGCAAACAGTCAAATAATTTGTATCATCTTTGCAATATGTATGGTACAGCTTCTAACATTTCTAATGTGTCACAGATGGTCTGGTTGGGCAGAAGGACTGCCAAAAGTGAATGTATGAAATTAATCGCTTTTTCACCATATCACACCATCTGTTGCCAGTTCATTGCGTCTGTTACTAATAACAAATAATTAATAATAATTGCAATAATTTAATTAATAAGTTCCTGCTTCATTTGAAATTATTTTTATTGGGATTTACTGTTTTAATCTCATTTTTTCATATGTGTAGGTTAAGTAAAAAAGATTTAACCCTTTTTCTAAGTGACCAAACATATAAGTTAATTTTGTGTCTGCTCTTAACGCTTATATATAAGCTCTAACAAAGCATCTTTAGCTAGAAAGTCACTGTTGTCACTGAGGCTGAAGAATGGATTTTAGAGTTTTGCTGGATTTTGATTATAATGAGCGTACTCTTCATGTTAATATTAGGTAAAGCCTAGCTGCATGAAGGTGATGATCTCTAGCTAGCAATGTCATTGTTCCAATATTGTTCTTTCAGAGAAAGAATTACATTCAACTTGGAAAAGATGAAATTCTCTTTCAGTTTATTCTCTTTCCACAATATATTTCTCCCATATTCCTTTCAGGTTTCTCATTTTTTTGTTTCTTCCCACAAATATAGATTTCTCATTCATTTTTGTTGCACACATTATGCCCTTTTCAGAGTTTTCTGATTATTACCATATTAACTCTTCACCTTCTCTTAGCAAATCGTTGCTTAAAAATTTCTGATACCATAATTTTGTATGGGTGCGACAGGTTTTCAGGCATCTGAAATAATTTATTATGGGTAATAACTACAGTTTTTACATCTTTTTCTTGTAAGCGTGTTTTCAAACTTAATAAGGCATAACTATATTTATAATAAGATGAAAGGTTCCAATAATAACCACAAGGACTATTCTTCATGATTTGACTTCTTCATATATGTATGTTAATTCAGTAATTTGCCCCAGGCATATTTAGTTACTTATTTTATTTCATTTCCTTTTACATTAGATTTTTATTTTTCCTATATAATGCTTTATGTCTATTTGCTCCTTCTAATACCAAAGCATTCACAGTTGTGACAAACTGTCAAGCAGGCAAACCCAATGGCTGGGGTAGAGAGGCAAAGGAACACAACTTGACCTAGCTGCTGTTCTTCCCCTCTTACTCTACTATACATCCCACTCTCCCACTCCAGGCAGAAATTGAGAAAAAAGACTAGTCCCTCTGCTGCCTACCTGGGTGTGCACCAACCACCACTATACTCATACGGTGGGGGGTATTGATTGCTTCTGCTTTTTTATTTTTTTATGAGGGTACGTAGGAAAGGCCAGGATTGAACCTTTCCCTCATGCTTTACCGTCTTTTACACATTCACAGTATATTACTGTGGTATCGGTTTTTAATGTATGAGCACTGTTTATTTTTGGCGTATATTAAAAAGTGGTCTGATTGATGCCATGTGAAACTGGGAAATGATTCTTCTTTGATAGCAGCATCTGCTCCTTTTTTTGATAAATATTTACATCCAGGAATCATAATCCCATAAAAAAACTCCTCTTTTTAGAAAAGAGAAATTATTAATTCTGTAGTATATTCCATGCAGTTTACTTTATCATAATCAAACTGATCTGTTTCAGGTTAAGATGAAGGAAATGATGAAGTTATTTATCAGGTAGTATATCTGAAGAGAAAGTTTCCCTTCCTCTCTCCTCGCCCACACCTGAATTTGGCTCATAATTTGGGAAACGACATGCAGGTTTATGTGCTGCCTGGTACATCTGGGTGGAAGTTCTTGTGTCAGAATGATCAATAGGAGTTCTGGGTTTGAATTTAGAAGTCCCCAAAGAAAGTTTTCCTGGGATTGTTCTTTTTAACCATCTGTCCCTCAGTGTAAATGCTCACTTTTAAAAATGCACTTAACATATGGCCTAGATACACTGCAGCAATGGATCCCATGTGTTAATTATGCATAAACTAACACAGAAAAAAGTTGGTAAGTGTTCTAGGTGGTTTTTGCATTGGTTTTGGCCACTTTTTTACAATAGTATATTAAAAGTTTTGACGTGGTTTCCTAAGACTGATGCTGCAGAAAAATAAGATGTGAAAAGGGTGTCAGCCAGCAGGCTCAACAGTTCTTGTTTTTTGTTTTGTAGCAATGTGTTTTTATGAAATTTTATGACTATGGTTACAAGGATAGTCAACCTTACCCACTTCCATTTCAAAATGTTTTTTCTATGAATATAAGATCATATTTTGCAATATATTGGCAGTGAGCATCCTCAAACCATAGTCAGTTTTGCAAGGTTCAATATGCTTCTCAGTTTAATTAATATCATTTGTTTGTGTATGTGTGCATTTCTGTATAGAGCAGTTCCTAAACCCTGAGCCTTACTACTTTATACGATACATCATGGCAACAAATGATTCACTGATCACATAGTATATGAACTAAATGCATGTATCAAAAATATTCTTCAGATAATTACTAGAAAATAAAATATTGTAGAGCTGTCACAAAACTTGCTATACCTAAATGAAATATCACTCTTACATGACACTGCAAGAGACTTTTTAAAAATCAATTTTTTATCTCTCTGTCCTATTCTATAATGTCAAGTTTGATCATGACTGCCTATCATGTATTATTTCTGAAAAATGAAGTATTAATTTTATTTTACCAACAAAACAACAGCAAATAACATAGCTGATTTTTATAGTACTAGTACTATATAAAGGTTGTAAAAACTCAACAGTATGATTTTTTTTGAAAAAAAGTGGTGGAAGAATGATTTGCATATATCCATAGGGATCTTCCTGCTTATTTCAATCAGCTCTGGATTGTTCCCATCTGTGTACTGTGCTGAGGACTCTAGGACATTCTGGGTGTCTCACTACAAGGCAATACAAAGAAGAAATCATTTTTTTTTTTTACTCAGTAAGTGCTTCTACATCCCAAAAAACAGGGCGCACCGGGAAAATGGCTTTTCTAGTTTCTTGCTTTTGGAAGGCTTAAATTCAGATACACTGCAGTAATCTGATTCAGAGTAATATAAGTGTTATTTTAAAAATGAGATCTCATATTAAAGAAACATATTGAAGTTGTGTAAAATAGGTTTCTTGTCTCATCATTTGCTTAGGTTTTAGTAATACTGGTCACACACATAACCCTTGTTTTTGTCTTCCAAGCCAACTGAATTTTTATCTGTACGTACTCAGAAGAACTGTGTGGAGGGGCATACCAGAGTTGAGGAGCAACGTGAATAGGATGTCATTTTCTGTGCCACTTGCATAATCTGTAATAACAGAGGCGTCTAATAACCTGCATTTCTTACTGGCAGCTCACTGAGCTGGGAACGCAGCTTCTTGCTGCTAGCCAGGAGCTGTTTTGTTGACAGAACTCTGGAGAAGTTGTCTTAGATTTAAGGGTATGCTGAATTATAGCCAGTTGTGCTGGTGGAGAGGAGCTAAGTTGAAGTCCTCAAAATCTGTCTTAATTATGGATTTTACCAATACATGAATGCAGTGAGAAAATCCCACTCTTTCCATTTGCTCACACGAAGGAAATGTAAACAAGATTAAAGTGCGGCTGATTCTTACAATTCTGGGTTCTTTCTCACGAGGCAGTAAGGCAATTGTTCCACAGCCTGTGTATTGCATTTCTTTTCTGAAGTAGCGTGTCACTGTGCCAGCACAGGAAAATGTGCCTTATGTACTCTGTCACACTGGCTTAGTATTGTCAATGTTAGCTTTATTTTCTCCCTTAGACCTTAAGAGGAAAGTTGGAATTTGATTCCAAATCTTGGTGGCAAGACCCGACAGTCCAATCACGGACAGAAGTCCTGTCTTCTTGCACAGGACTGTGTATGTGTTTGGTAGACTGGTGTAGCGTCCCGTCAAGGGAACTGAATAGCAATATTATTTAATAAGATTTTTTTGAAACTTTGAGACTGGAACAGAATATAATTCATAGCAATATTTACTTGACATAACATTTCCAAGCCAGGAAAAATATCAAGCAATAGACTATGACCTGTAAATGTAAATACAACTTAATGGAGGCACCAAAAGACCTGGAACATAGCAGTCTTCTCGCAATTTGAGCTTTCGTGGAGACATCTGAAAACCTGATTATTTTCTCTGTAATTTTGTGTGGTTTGCTGCACTTGTGATTTGATTCAGGCCAAAGGTGCCTTAGAAACTCGTCATTTTTGTTTGTTGCATTGACATGGATGAATAGTCTGCTGCATTCTGAGGGCTGTGCTTGTTTTGTAAGTCAAAGTGCTGCCTGTCCTTCGCTCTCTCTCCTTACTTCACTGTGGACCAGATCTTCAACAACTCTGCACTTGGCTGACTGAAGTCTCATAGATCTGGCATCCTCAAGGTTCAAGTGATGAGGAAGTCAGAATTATGACTGTACCATAATCACTTCACCTGCACTCATTTTTTTTTTTTTTTCACACAGTCTTATTTGGTTGTTTTAATAGCTGAGCTCTTTTCTTCCTATTTGTTTTTCCTCTCTAGAAAAATGAATAGCTGATTATTAGTGTGCTTCTCATTTTTAACTGTACTATGTTTTAATCTGTTTCATACTTGTTACAAATATGAATACAACCTTTGGCTTCATAAAGCATGATATTTAATTTGTCATTCTCAGCTACTACTGAGACTGTGCCCTGCATAGAAGTATTGTGCTAATGGAACTAACAGGACTGCAGCGGAGTTTTACTAGTACTAATAACACATGTTCTAAAATTTGTTACTTGATGTGAAGTAGACTTGGCAGCAAACACTAAAATACCTGATTTTTCACTGTATAATAATGAAGTTGCTGACTATTAAACTGAAGTTTAATCCAAAATACATGTTAGTCTTGGAGTTTAATCCAAAGATACATGTTAATCGTGGAATGCTCTTTGGGGTAGCAGCTTTGGCTGTCATTTCAGCTGAATGTTCTTACCCATCTCAAGGTTAGGTGTCTACCTGAGTTAGTCGTCTGGACTTCCTCATGATACAATGTGAGATATAGCTACCTCCTGTAGGGCATCCATTTTACCTTAGACATTTCTTTTCAGAAGGTACTTTTCTCTCTCCACAGATACCAATATCATGACTAACTCAGAACAGATACTTAACTTCTAGATAGCTACAGTTAGGTGACAGGATTTATAGCCACTGTTCCCAATGTTAATTTATATTTATATATGCATTTTATACTTATATATGTATATATGTATGTATACACTGCTTTGTAAAATGTGGACTCCTTACCATCTTGCCCACCACGGTACTGAAGTTATTCAGGTAATGTTCAAACAGTCTACTACTGTTTGAAGGATTCTTGCTAGAGGCTCTGCCCTTTAGCTGCAAGGTATGGCAACTCAGCATATAAGTTTGGTCAGTTGTCAAGGGAGAAGAGCTCCATTTTTGGTATATGAAAAAGCAAACAAAAAGAAATAATCAATATTTCAAAAGTTTTCAATAGGAATAGATTTGCTACTGAATTTGAATTAATATTGCAGTTCAGTTTTTCCTAGGAGTTTTAGCATTGCTCATGGCTATTTTTGGTGTTCAGTCCTGTATATGGACATACATTCATTACCATTGAAATGCTCTTGAAATGTTTGAAGAAAGGGAGTATTGACTCAGGCAGAATGTAAAAAAGGTTTAGTTCTTTTCCAGCTTCCTGTACCTGTTTTATGTGGAAGTAATCATTCAGTTATTAAATAATAAATTGCTTCTTTATACACCCCACCAAAATAATAGATAAATATTAGTCATAAGTCAAATAGCTTTGTGTCATGTAGAGTTTTCTCCTACAGTTTAAGTTCTTTTGTTAGGTGTTGTTGCCTTTGTATCATTTTATCCCATTAAAATTTGCTCTCCTAAAATACATTTTTTAAAGGATTTGGCAGCAAAACAAATACCAGACCCACTCTGTTTAAATCTATGGTGAGGACAAGTATTGCTCTCATATTAATGCAGGATTTCATTTGACACGCTTCACTTTATGCAGAGTAAGAGCAAATCACTATCTTGTTCCATGCTAATCTATGCTGGGCTTTTATTGCTAATGTACCAAAATCCCTCATTCTAAGGCAAAAGGGGGGGGGGGGGGGGCGGGGAACGAACAGCACTGTCAATAAAAGAAATATTTGATCCGAACAACGTGAGTGACTTGAATGACACAAATCTAATGAAAAAGAAAGAACAAAAGTAAAATCTACATTTGAGAGAAAAAATGTCTGTAAATAAGTAACACTTGATGGACTTTGCATATCAGAAAACTGCCTGGGAAATTGCAAGGACAGATAAAGCACAAGTATCTTGCACTTCCATATTTCATCTTTTTCATAGCAGGAACATGAACAAATTATTATTTTTAAATTATTGTTATTATCTGCTGACTTAAAAGATCTTTTTCTTCATTATCCTTACTTTGATCCTGGTTCAGATGCTATTTGATTAACTATTCACTAAATACAACTGTTAATTTTCAATTATTTAACTATTATCCATAAATAACTACTTAAATAGAAGGACAACATAAAATGCTTTGAATTAGGACCTCTATGAAAAATGTAAGGCAGCATACTTAATTTACCTGCAAATGAAGTCGCAGAGTGATTGCCGCCTATTTGATGGGGCTAATAGACTTGTGGATCTGGAAACCCAAATGCTGTGATTCAGGCTATTACTTACTTTCAGTTAAAATGGCTGTTCTTGGCATATTGACAGTATGAAGCTAAACCCATGAAGTTCAAAATAAATGCTTTAATGGGTAAATTTTCTACAAATTATTTCACACTTAAAAGGATTCTCTTTATTTTTTTAGAAAAGACTGAAGTGTCGCAAAATAGGCAGTTCAAGTTTGCACAGTTCCCATCTCCATAGAATCCTTCGTTACTCACAAGTTGCAAAATTAATGAAAAACTAGGGTTTTTTTAAGTTGAATTAAAGTTATAGAAAAATAGCAAATCATGAAGATATAAGGAAATATTTTTTCCCTTTCAAGTGACTTTCAGAATTAAATCAGTAGCCATAATCTGTTCTGCAGGATTATTTCTCACAAAAGCCTCTCTTACATAACCTGCTAGGTAATATTATTTAAATATTATTACATAATATAATTAATATTATTACTATTGTTAACTATTACTCATTATTTTAGTATTATATTAAGTTTTGCTGAAATACTAACCTGAATGTCCCTGTGTAATCTCTTCAGGTCCTTAAAGGTGTTAGTATTTTCTAGAACAGTTCTTTCCCTTGATACATTATTTTACCCTTTGACACAAATACATGTGTAAGAGAAATCTCGTACCAGTGTACAGTGGGTTGATCCTGGCTAGCAACCAAGCACCCATCAGCCGCTCGCTCTCTCTCCTCCCCAGCTGGATGGGGGAGAGAATCAGAAGAGCAAAAGCAAGAAAAACTCATGGGTTGAGATAAAGACAGTTTAATAAGTGAAGGAAAGAGAAAAAAAAAAACACCAAACAATACAAAGGCAATCACTCACCACCTCCCACAAGCAGACCGGTGCCCAGCCAGTTGCTGAGCAATGGCTACTTTGGAAAGACTGCCCCCAGTTTTACTGCTGAGCGTGGCATCGCATGGCACGGAATCTCCCTCTGGCCAGCGTGGGTCAGCTGTCCTGGCTGTGCCCCTGCCAGCCTCTTGCCCACCCCGGCCTGTTCGCTGCAGAGGCAGAGGAGGCAACAGAGAAGGTCTCTAGCTGTGCAAGTGCTGCTCAGCAATAGCCAAAACACTGGCATGTTATTAACACTTTTTTAATCAGAATTCCAAAATACAGTGCCATAGGGACAGCTATGAAGATTAACTCCATCCCAGCTGGATCTCACAGTGGGACAGTATTTGTTTTGAAGTCTTTACTTTTGTATGCAGTATTCAAAACTGACAAGTTTTATAGGTGTATTTCAATATTAGGGAAAAAAAACAAACAAACAAGGAAATAAAATAAGGTTGAATATGCAAAGTAAGTTTATTTTGACATGTAATACTGAAGTTCTTCGTTAGTACTCTGAATGAGAATGGTAATTTGATCCTTTACAGAGAAAATTATAATTTTTAGATTTTGCAGAGAATATCTCACATATTGTACAAAAACCATAATACTGGTTTTTGAGCATTTGTTGTGTCTCCTTGAAATTACACTTTTGAAATGAGTTATTGTCTTGTTTTGATGGAAGTAGAACATTTGGTTTTCTTGTTCTCGAGGCATTCTTTGAATGCTCTGCCAGTTTTGCATAGTTACATTGAAATATTGTTCATATAGTTAATGTTTCTTTCTGACATTTCAAAAACCACTCTGAATATTTTCATTGTGAAAGGTTTTGCGTGCTTCTTTGAGCATTTGCACCAACGCCAAATTAAAATATCTATGAGTTTTTACAGATCATGTTCTTCCTTCTTACTTCTACATGAGGAAGCATTGCCTTCTAGAACGCCTCTACTTCCTGGAGATATCTGGGTGGATAATTTACATATACAACTTCAAACTGATTCATATTTAGACGGAGAATATGGTTTATAACCTCTTTTTTGCAAAAAGAAACCGTTTGTTTACTATTTCTTGGTATAACACAATTTCTGCTGTCAGATAAAATTACCTCAGTCTGTTGCATATGAAGAGGCCCAGGCTGACTTTTGTGTGCATGATGCTGAGTGTAATGTTATCTCTTCACTTTAGGTTCCTTGGGTCTAAGGCATCTACATGACTGAGGCAAATGTTTGCAGATGCAAAATTTCAACAACAGTAATTTCCATCACACAAAACTGAAACATGAGTAAATTATAGCTAAAAATTTGACCCTAAAGATGCATTTTAAATAACCACTAGGAAACGAAAGCTTTTATTTCTCTGATATTTGTTACACAGCCATTCCTGTATTTTATTTCAAGACGCAGTTTAGTGGCATGAACAATGTGTGGTGGATGGAAGGTGACAGAAGACGTATTTTCTTTTTTCCACGCAGGGTTATGAATAATACCATGATTTTCACCTACTCTTCTAGCTACTGAGAGCTTTCAGTTGTATGTCCATACTGAATTGATAATAATAATGATAATGATAATTTTGTGCTCTTCTCCCCTTTAACTTCTGTTTGCCTCTAGCTCTTTCCTTTTCCATGTATCCTCCATTTCCTATAGACATAAGAACTGTTCCTGTAATGAGAGGAAACTGAATAATCTTCAAACTGACACTCATGCATTTGCTGACTCTTCCTCTTTCATTTTAGTAACTTACGTAGGTTTTCATTTTAATTCTTTTCAACTTCATGAAACATTTATTGTGTAAAGGCAGCAATGGATAACAACACTGAGAAAAAAATGGGTTATGTTATAGCTTTTTGTAAATCAGGTGTTTTAATCATCTAAGTCTGCAATCTGTAGAAATATGAATTTTAACTTCCCCTTTGAGAAAAGAATCAGGAATTGTTTAGGAGTTATGTTTTATCGATTATTCCCAGCCTTCATCTGTTTTCTATGTGACTGTTGCTGTATCTGGATTTAACTATAACGTTTATTATAAATACAAATAAGCAAAGTATTTTCAACCTAAATAGGCCAGTACTTGAACACTGGCAGCAACTGGCCTAAAACATATCAAGAGCACTGCTTTCTTGGGATAGCTCCTCACCTGCATGGGTATTTGTGACTAAATTTACTATCTGAGAGAAACAAATAAAATTATATTCCATATCTCGTGCTTGCATAAATGCATTTTTCAAAAAAGCATTCTTTCACGCCTAGCAGGGGTCCTGGGCCCAGAATCATCTATGTAAAGTGATAGTTTTGAAAGGTATCTTAGTAAGTTGAACCAAATTCAGGGATGATTGGAAGGGTAAATTGGTGAAATTTGATCAGAAAAAATATCTATGTATCTCAGTGCATGTAAATAAAAGTCATCTCCCCCATGCTGGTGTGCAACAGTACAATTGCACAATTTACATGATGAAGACAGAATTGAGGCTGCTACTGAGAGGTGCTATTGAGATGCTGTGATAAAGGTATAGAAATAGGAAAATGCTGAAAAAGTTTGAATAGCAATAAAACTCCTTATTGTGTTCCTTAAGGGAAAAAACACCATAAGGGGAAAAAAAGGGGACTAATTATTTTTAAAAATTATATATCATAATGAAGACACAGAAAGAGAAGTCTTATTAGACAGGAGATGATTCTGTGTTTTGTAGGTATGTTTGGATTTCTTTAGATAATCATCTACTTATCTGCCATTAAAAAAAATACTAAATTTTACGAATGCACTTATTGCTAATCAACATTTTAACATACTCTTAACTTTCAAACATAGGAGTTGCATAAAAGTCAGGACCTTTGGTCTGTTTAGCCATTTTGCATTAAAGGTCCAAGATACAACAAAAACATTATTCATGAAAGTAGCTTTATATCCCTTCAGTTTTCTGTCCCTTCTAAGACTTAATTTCCTGTGGTTGCTTTGTTGTTTTCCTTTGTTTTACAGATCCTTGCTCTATCTAATTTACCTTTGCTATGAAAAATTTAAATTATGTTACTATACATGAATTTGTCCCAAACCTAAAATGGATCAGAGCTTATTTTCTAAAGACAAATGTTCTTCAGCAATGTATTGATTAAAAAGTAAATGGGAGTGAAAATAAACGAAGTTATGCGTGCATTGACAATCTTAGTTCATAGAAAAAATATTCCATGATTGCCCTGTTATTTATTGAACAGTAACTGCTACGAAGTACAATAAAAAATACACCTTCCCACATCATCTTCTGTTATGATCGTTTAGTTGAGGTGCTCTAGTGTAATGATTGCAATAATACTCATTGTAATGCAGTCTAGGATTATTGCATCGTTTCTCTTGTGTGGTAAATGCCCGGTAGCTTACCCTGAACAGTCAGGAGTTGTTCCTGTTTTACCCTTACTTATGTGTGTTAGGGGAGTCCACACTAGCTCTTCAGTGCCCCCGTAGTTCAAAGGAGCTTATTCTGCTTTATGACCATATCTTCTTATGGCCTTGATTTGCCAGTCTTCCCATGCAACATCTTCACTGTGACAGCCTCTAAAGGAGAATCTGGCATCTTTCTGTTCTTGCAAAAAAAGTGAGTGGGTGTTGAATGCTATAAATATCGCCTTGGTTTTTTATGTATTCTTTACTATTGGATTTTTGGAAGTTGAAGTGTAAATCATAGTAATAGTGGATTTTAGGGGTGACTCTAGCAGCTTAAACCAGTTGAGAACATTATGCCCAAAGTCCTTACTTAAATTATAGGCTTGTATTTAATGTTTAAGCATTTCAGCATTTTAGTGCTGAGAGTTGTAGTAGTCATTCATTCAGTATATGTTTTAGAAGTTCCAAGACTGTTCCTAACTAAGCAAATGGGAGAAGGAGTGAGCCCCTGGTAGGGCCAGCATTACAAGATGAATGAAATCCATATTGGCTCTTATTTTTGCTTCTTGCGGTGATGGAACTCCCTCATTTTAGTTATGTGCAAATTTTATTTGGAGATACTGTAAATATTCTCTACTGAAATTTAAAAATCCATTTTAGTCCTGAAGAGGCTTACAGTGTCTTTTTAGTGGAAATATTTCTGTTAGCTAATGCTAATACTGAGTCAGCTAACGAGTACTCACAAAGGATGTAACTAGTGATTCTATACATAAGGGAATTACTAGTATTAGGCTTAAGAGAACCTGATGCAAGCAAATACATATAAGAAAGCCTGTTCTTTTGTTAATTTCAACAAAGCAGTCTCTTGGTGAATGGAGTATGAAGATTTAGAGCTGAAGAGTTCAATCTTACCTTACTTCAAGCACTTATAAATATGCAGTATGCTACAAAGACTGGAACTGTAGAGAGAAGGTGATAAAATGTATTTTGTACTGTTTTGTCCTAATGTTATTGCACCTTGCTCAGCAGATTATTTATTATGTTAGTTCTTAATAAATAATTGATGGAGAACTGATAATACAAAATTTACTGAATATGTAGAGTGTTTTATTATAACATTAATATGCTACAGGTGTGTTTTATTGGTCAATTAACATATGCCTCAAGGTGTGGTATGATATATGAGGCTGCTGGTTGTGTGCTGTGTGAGGTTTGGATTAGCAGGCTGGTAAAACACATCCTGGAGGGTCTTAATGGTGTTGTACAGTGAGGAAAGATGCCCTATATAGAAATTGCACTGTGGTTTAGATATGCAAGTGAACTTTAAATGAGGAAGCATGCGTTCTGGAAGTAGGCTAACAATAGCAATGTGTATCTTTTATGTAAGTTAATTTACTCTGCTATTTGGGAGAAACTATCTTAGGGCTAAGGTGGTTTCCATTAATTTCCCAGCTTTCCTGGAAAAGTTGTAAAAGTTAGTTTATCTCCTTCATGCTTTATTTACAAGGCCATGTACAACACAAGCTTTCTTGTTATCTCTGAGTGCTACTCTTAATCAAGTAATGGTGCGAATACAGCCCAGAAAACTTAAGTTGTATTTAAGCTTCTTTTAAAATTCTTCATCTAGTAATAGTTTTCATTATACAAAACAGATAAGTGTTGTAGGGGTGAGTTGGTTTGGGGGATTTTTTTTGAGGTTTTTGGGTCTTTATTTTTGTATTTATGTGATAGTCGTTGCTTATTCTATACCTGTTGGAAAGGCTGACTTACACAGTATCCCTTGACTATCATTAGTCTCTTCCTTCCTTCTCTCTTGTCTTATTTTCATTCCATGCACAACAGAAGATGAGTAGCTTTAGGCTCGCTTTTTGAGTAGAGTGGTTGTGAGGGAAAATGGAAAACTGCAGTGTTCAATGTCTGTGTATTTCTAGGTGAAACTGTCTTAACTGCATGCAAAGGGCAGAGAGCTCCAAGAGCAAAAGGATGTCTGCAATAGATCGGACCAAGAGTCCAGCTGACCCTGGAGAAATCAACAAAGATAACAGGCAATAGCAAACACTTGAAGAAAAAGTGTAGAAGCAGAGAAAGCATATAGATATTTCTGTAGGTATGGCTTTTCCTATTTTCATCTGCAGTATAAGAACTTCTTAACCAGAATATTATGTTCAGACCATTTTGCTTAATAGCTCTTAAGAGAGAGTTCTCTTCCATTTGTCTAAGAGGTTTTCAATCTTTTCACATATTGACATCAAATCTGTCCTTTTGGAATGTATTCCATCATTTTCATTCTGAATTGTGTGAGAAAAGTTTGATTTATGTCTGTGCTCTTTATTTTAAAACTGCTGCCACATGCTTTCATTGCAAACCCTATGGGTCTTGTGCTACAAGGTGTGGTGAATTATCAATCTATATTCAGTCATCCTATGCTCCCTCAACTGTGTTCTTATCCATGTTGAAGAAGCCTCAGCTGTTTTCTGCTTTAAGCAAATTTTGTCACCTTATTCTTCATTCTTTTCAAGTAGCTTATGAATATATTAAATACCAGGGGCCCCAGCAGGAATTGCTGTGGAATGTTACTGGGTTTCTCCCTCAGTTTTTAATCTGCGTTTATTCCTAGCTTGTTTGTCTTGTCTTCTACCAGTTTATTAGCATAGAAGGGAAACTTCCCTTTTACTTCACACGAAACCTGTCTTTATTCTCTAGTAGAAAGTAGTTTTATTGGGAATCCAGATATTATCATGTGCATGAACTTTATTTAAGGTGTAACTGACTTCTTTGAAGAATACTCTCAGGTTTTAAAAGCATGATTTCTGTCTGCAAAAATGAGGCTGATTCTTTGTCCGTTAAGTTCAGTCACATTGGTAATTTTTTTCACATATTCAACCACTTTGGCCAGTATGGAGTCATGTTTAGTCATTAGTATTTATCCATATTCTGACTAGAAACTTTTCAAACCATCTTTGCCACGTTCAAGTGATATCATATTGCCATTTTCAACTGCAGATGAGAATGTGTTGGACACAGTCACTAGATGTTCTGACAGTCTGCACTGGACATTGCTGCATGCTGGAGCAAAAGAATGGAAACATCATGAAACACGATTTTTAGTCTTTTTCGCTGGTGGTAGTCCCCAAATTTCCTGTTTGCTCTCTAACAGAATAGGTAGCATCATTGGGGGGACGGGGAAAGTTTATTTTCAAGTAAATCTCTTCACTCTACTCCCATTCAAACAAGTTGATCATCAAAGTAGAAGCACTGCATTTGCACTTCAGCCTACCTGCTCAAAGCTGTTTCCTTCTGTGCTGCGAAGGCAAATGGACTACTTAGAAACATTATTTTTACTTCAGCAGGTGATTACCTGATTAAGTGCTATACCTGATTAATGCTGTAGAAAGTATTTAAGATCATTAGTGGTAACAAGACTAGCAGAAGAGCGGTAGCATGTAGAATAAAAAGAACCTCCTGCCCTCCCCCCCAACTCTTCTGTGAAGCGGCAGGTTGAAAATGAAGATTGTGAAACAAGAAACTGGACTAGTATCAAAAGCAGTATGACTTGCAGAATTTCAAACCAATAGCATAAGCCAACCAGCAAAACAATGACTGTTAATGGAAGCTGATTTTCCCTTTGTGTGAGACGTCCAGAGCATAAATGTTATTGCTACGACTGAAGTGCTCATTTGATGTATAGAACTGGACTCTGTACATGGTGATTTTTCTGGTTTGTTTATCTTACTTTGCCCTGGGCTTGCTGAAATCAATGGAATTATTTAGCAAAAAGAGGTTCTGAGCAGAAACTGGGGGACCTGGTCCTGGAGTTTGGATGGGAATAATACCTAGCACTTTCAGTGCATGTAAGGCTGAGTCCGTCTTAAAATTAAGGTAGTTGGAGAGAAAACAACTGTCTCGAGGTTCGATTGAATATGATTGGTTGTGGGCTGAAAGCTTGTGCCCACGTACTGAGCACTGAATTCTTGCTGCCACGTGGACAGCAGCTGCCACGCTCCTACCAGCCTCAGTTTTGACTCCAGGCATGAAGGCACTTTCTATTATTTATTCATTCATGCATTTGTTTAGTTTTGTTTGGTCTTTTCTGGAAGACAGTTTTGTTTGCACCACTTCTGGTAATGATCCAAGTTGTGTGTATGTGACCACCAACAGGGCGACCTGACCTCTCAAGGCTATGTGTAATTAGCCCTCACTGTCAAAGGTTTTGTTGTTGTGTGGCTGAAATTAGCAGGCTATCTAGAATGCAAAAGTCTTTTATGAGTCATCTGAGTTATGCAGTTCTTCAAGATCAAAGCTCTACTCAAATAAAAAAGTTGTGTTCAGGTGATTATTCGAGACTTTTGATATTTTAATGGGGGGTGAAGATGTCTATGTGCCAAAACAATGTGCTATATAAGGGAGTACTTCTAGCAGAAAAAGAACTTGCTGCTGAACGTTCATACAAATCATGTTGTGACTGACTAACTTTTAAATGGAAAATATTGTTGATAATTTATTGGGCAGGGAAGAATCTTTTCTAGCCCAAGACTGTCTGAAAGATAAAAGGGCATGATGGGAATGTGGCTTAGCAAGGGAATGTGAAATCTAGACAAGATATACCAGTACTGCTCTTGACTACAGATGAGCCGAAGTTTTTTATAGCAGATACCTCTGAGCAAAAAGTTTTTTGAGGAAGGCTGGTATTTTGCCTGTCAGATCTGCTTCAGGTCTAGTGATTATCAACATCTTAGCTGCTTCAATTCCCTGATGAACTCCCTTGAAAACATGAGTTTTATAAATCACCTCACGACACCACACTACAAAGCCCTGATGATCAGCAATGCGGTGACCACGTTTATGGGAAGAAAAGACATCGTTTCTGGGAATAATATGGGAATGTATCAACTCCACACATCTTGATTGCAGACTCTGCAGGTAGCCAAGGTTTCTGTGGCTTACTCCTTGAACCTTCACCTTCGCTTTCACAGACTGCAAACTTCTCAGACACATCCATGGTGTGAACTGCATCTTAATAGCTAGGCTGCCTGATGGAGAGATTTCCTTCCATTCTTAATTGGGCGATACCTGTAGCTCTGTCATCCAGGATCATAAAAATTTGCTGCTTCCTATTTGTAGTTGCATAGTATCTCTGGGGAAAGTATAACAATTTATAACAACAAAAAGTGACTTTAGGGTGCCTATATACATTATAATATTCTATCAATATTCTGCCACTTTTGACAAATGTTAAGTTGTGCTACTTTTGCTTCACTTTCTATTTTATCTTGTATCTCTGTACTCTCTTAAACCTGCAATAATTTTTGCTGCCTATTAACAAATAATAAGTAAGCTCAGTCCAGGTTGTTCTCATAGTGTGCTTTCCTAAGGAGAGGGCATGGACTAGGTGGCAGATCGGATGCCTTCATTAGACACACATGTTCACCATGACAGGAAGGACCAAGTCACAGATTCCAAATTGGTCTGTTCCCCACCCCCTCCCCTCCAGCACCCTTCCCACACCATATGCATTTCTGTAGTGGTAATCAGAGTTTAGTACTCTGTGCATTACTGGTTATTGGGTATAATGCCACTGTTGCCTGGTTTGCTCTCTGCACTCATATTTATATATTCTTGCTACTTTTTTATATTAGATTAGTTACTGTAGTTGGTTACTTAAATGCACAGTTAATTCGTTTTTTATTTGTCTTCACATGGATGTGCTGTTCTGCATTTGTTTGGACCAGTTGTGACTCTATAACTATCAATTCTGGTAATTTGAGAACTGAGATGCTGCTGTAATTCACATCTGTCAAAGCCAATCTCAGAACCTCATAGGGAGAAGAAAAAATATCATGGAATTTGGAGAAGAAAAACATGAACTAGGCCTTCTAAGTCATGTTCATGCTGAAGAAAAATTAGGCTGCTTTGTTTTGGCTCTGATAACTTGAAATACCCCAGGAAATAGCCATTTCCACTATTTTAATTTTCGTACATCTCCCACTGAAATTACTGGAGTAGTTGGACAAGATGCTTTGCCTTTTGTACTAGTTTTGGCTGGGATAGAGTTAAATTTCTTCATAGGAGCTCAAATAGGGCTATGTTTTGGATTTACAATTAAAGCAGTGTTGATAACACAGGGATGTTTTAGTTATTGCTGAGCAGTGCTTACACAGAGTCAAGGTCTTTTCTGTTCCTCGCACTGCCCCGGTAAGCTGGGGGTGCACAAGAAGTTGGGAGGGGACACGGCCGGGACAGCTGACCCCAACTGACCAAAGGGATATGCCACACCATATGACGTCATGCTCAGCAATAAAAGCTGGTAGAAAGAAGGAGGAAGGGTGGACACTCAGAGTCAGAGTGTTTGTCTTCCCAAGTAACAGTTTAATGTGATGAAGCCCTACTTTCCTGGAGTTGGCTGAACACCCGCCTGATGACGGGAAGAAATGAATTAATTTCTTTTTTTGTTTTGCTTATGTGTGCAGCTTTTGCTTTACCTATTAAACTGTCTTTATCGCAGTCCACGAGTTTTCTCACTTTTACCCTTCCAATTATCTCCCCCATCCCTCTGAGGTGGAGTGAGCGAGCGGCTGTGTTGGTGCTTAGCTGCCTTCTGGGGTGAAACCACAACACCTTTATAAATCTCTGTTCCCTGGTCACAAGCTGGAGATAATAGTAGCTGCCTCCGTTGTAAGATGCTATGAAATCTGTTGATGAAGGCTGTGTATTAATGGTAGGTATTATTGTTCAGTTCATCAATGTGTGCACCAGAGGTGATGAGGCTGTAAGATGACCTAAATAATATTGTTTCCACTGTTACGCAATTTGTTTTCTACTGGTTTTCTTAGTTCAACAAAGTAACATAAAAGAATACACATTTCTGGAGGTGCCTCTGCTTAGTATCAGTATGGCAAATTCCATTCTAGAGATGAAAATGCTGCTGGGCTTCCTGTCTAAGCTTAAAGGAAAAATTTCAGTTTTACATTCTTGTGCCATGTGTTACTGAACTGTGGCATCATCACGTATGCCAGATTTCAACATACTATTGAAAGTGCCTGTTGTCAAGACACTGACTAGCAAGGGATATTATGTGCATTGCAGTAGCTGTCAGTTCAGTAAACCCAAAGATTAACAAAAGGCGATGCAATGAAAAGCTATATGGATTAATGTGTCCTCTTAATTTTAATTTTTAATTTTTTATGTCTCTTAACACTTGTCATTATTTTTACGTGACACTTGCTACTGGATCAATTTTACTTTGAAAGCAATGATCAAATTGTGTAGATCAATATAAGAAAATTAGTCAAATCTAGAGTATTGGCAGGGAACTCTATATTTAGAAGTAACCTATCATCTTACAGGTGGTTTGTCACATTTACTTGCTATGATTTTCTGTGTAAGAGATCTTGGGAAACAAATGTAGGCTATCAGTCTGCAATTACTGTAAAAGTTCATTGGCATTGAGCTTTAAATTATGTACTCTTCAAAGGATACTGGATCCCATTTCATTTTCGTAGACCAAGACTTTAAAATTCTTTGGGTGGGGGCAGAATATCTTTCTTATTTTTGTCAGTGCCAGCTGTTGTAATGTCTGTCTCTACAGGTTTTCTTCAAGACTCAATGATGATTTATTAATGAAAACTTTTAATGAAAATCATTTCTGCAAAATTCTCTTAGTAAGAATATATGGTGCACCCATATTCCTCACAAAAAATATATTTTATAAAAATGCATATACACACACTATAGTGTATTTTTACAAATCATTCTCATATATGTGAGTCTACCTGTAAGTCTCTGTCTTATATCAGCTGTATATAACTGTAAAGGCTGACGCGTTATTGTCTTCTTGAGTTACTCTGCTGTTACTCTCATTCACCCCTTTATGGTTTGAAAGAGAAAAAGCCTAATTAGACTAAGCAGAATCATCTGCAAATGAACCAGATAAAGTGACAAGAGATAATCGAGGCTGTGTTATCTCAATTTAAAAATACAAACCTGCAAAAGGAAGGGAGACAGGAAAAGGAGAAGGTTGATGCAAAGGTGGTTTGAGGATGTGAGAGTTGTTCAACTTCAGACTGGTAGAGCTATTGAGCAGATGTGAGTTGAGTTATACTATCTGTTCATCCTAAAACTCATGGGATACAGCAAAATTCAGAAAAATGTTCTAGTCAGCAAGTGTCAAGAAACCTTTATTATGTATCTGGACCTCTGTATATTAATTTTTTCCAACAGCTTTATTCTGTTCTAAATTGATTGTTTACAACAGAGCTAAATACCATCTCAGCACTAAAGTATAAATAAAAATTAATTTTTTTTTAAGGCTGAAAAGAAAGGCAGAGTTGAGGATATCTGTAAAGAAAGAAGCCATAAACCATTAGAAATTAGTGGTAAAGGCAGTAATAACACAATAAAGTGACTTTAGTTACATTGTGCTGCAGTATAAGGCTGGTGCATACTTTACTAGAAGGTGCGTTAGTCATTGTGGTTCTGCACAGCTGCTTTTCCTCCTGAGAGCTAAGAGAATAAGACTGAGTAACCAGGCTTCCAACACTGCAGTACTGCAGCGAACATATTAAAGGAAGATTTACTTTCAAGAGAAACTGTAATGTCTCTCCTCTTTCAGATTTTTTTTTTTTATTAACTTTCTTCATAGTTTAGGTCAGGTTACAGGTTTTTTTGGATGGCTTATTTGTACACAATGGGCAGTTAATCAGATCTTTTGGCTTAATGCTTCTAGCCTCTTTTATGGCTCATCCTACCTCAAAGGTACAGTTGCATATGTTAACTAGACATCAGCTTAATGGACTTCGGCAATCTGCACATTACATCTCTAAATCTACTTCAAACTTCACTAAAATACATGATATCTACTTTCTTTTATAAAAGCTCTGTTACAAACTAAGTAACATACTAAAATGACAGTAGTGTATTTCAAATGTTCGTTATGTTTGTGGTATTTTCTGCATGGTTTTCTATTTAGATAAGCTACAGGCAACTCATTCATACCAAAAAGAGTCAATCATCATTAGATGTCAGAACAGCAATTTCTCCCATGTTCCCATGGATCTTGTTCCCATGATGAAAACTAAACACAAAATTAAACAAGCTCCTGAACTAATCCTAAGTAATAGAATCTTCAGAATGTAATGTTTCTTCGTTTTTCTCTTTTTTCCAGCCTGAAATACATTTTTCTCTTTTATAGTTTTTATATTTTAGTAATAATAAGGTCTATTCGTGTTTTGTTATAGTATACCATTGGAATTGCTTCTAAGGCTATTTCAAAAGTGAAATGAGCAGACCTGCCACGCATCAAACCGCCTCAGCTAGGATATTATTTTTCATGTTTTTCTAGCCAGTGTTTCCAGCTTGACCAGTAAAACCATATTTGTACCTAATCTGAGGATCACTGGCAGCTCTGAGAGGAGTCTCTGAGCCCAGCTTCTGTTTCCTCCCTGGCACATGGAAACGTGACAATCAGCAGTACACTTTCAGGCCAGGCAGCCTTGCCTTCTGCCTCTGCAGGTTGCTGGTTGGAAATTTCTTATATATCATCAGAAATGAATGATGTAGTATTCCTTGCCAGTTGTGAGGGGCGTGGTATAGGACAAAAAGAGTCACTGGCAGCAAACTGTGATGGAGCAAATGATTTAAGATATGAGGAAACTTCTGTAAAGGTATTTGTAGCTTGATCAAAAACACTTGTGGTTTTTGGAACTGACCTTTGAATCTCAGAAGTGTGCTGCTCCAAGCCAGAGGACACCATGAAGAGCAGTGTCCTGACATCAAACAGAGCACTTCCCATTCCACTCAGAGCTTCATCAGGTATTATCAGAGTAAATCTTCTATAGTCGCATTTTTCTGTTTAAAATGTTGTGTACCTCTACTGGCACCTGCTGTGATCAGAGAAAATGGGATTACATGTAATCCTAACTCCGCTGGTACAGACAATGACATTACACATCTCCTGGAGCTGTACTTACTTGCACTACCACAAATTATAGAAGAGCCCAGGGGCTAATCAGTCAAAAAAACTCATGTGAAAACTAGGGAGAGAGGAAGAAGAAAATAACAAAGATTTGTGCTGCCGTCTTAGTGATAAGCATTAATAGAATAGCAGCTAAATTCTTCACCTAATAAAATAGACGGAGGGTAAAATAGCTTTCTCTGAATTTTTCCTGCTAACAGCAACTGCAGTATTCCCATTAAAGAAACAACCCAGAGCACTTTCAGAGGAAAATTTCAATTTCCTGAGGAAATTTTGCTTCCTGGTTGTTTACTCCTGGTGTTTAATTTGGAGTTCTAGACAGTACCTATCAACCTGTATATCAGATAATCAGCTAGCTTAGTTTAATTACATGTATCATTCACATATTGTTGTGTGATGTGTAGCAGCACAGTAAAAGAACGCATATACACATCAAACTAAAAAGAATTTAGAAATATAATAGGTAGATTGGAAGAAACTTGATGCTGAAGACTGCAGTAAAGATGAGGCTGAGGAGAAGTCTGTCCCTTTGAGATGCTGAGTGCTCTTACAATGTGTTTAATATGAGCTGAATATACAGAATTGGGCACTGAATGATTTATTCACTGGGTTGTTTTCTAATGAGACAGAAGAAAAGATCACAGATGAGAAAAGTAAAATATTCAATAGTTTTGTGATTGCTCTCTAGAAGATAATCCTCACAGTTAATAAAACATGGTGATTGCTCCCAATTTAGGTTGGGGACTTTTTCCTAGGCTCTTTCAGCCATTTAGTATGAAAAAGCAAAAATTAAACATTAAGTAACATTTTTTTTTTTCACAAAAAAGTAAGATTAAAATTCAAGTTCATTAGGTTTTCTTATAGAGCAAAGATCCTGTAAAACTTCTAGAAATCAGTTTCTTATCTCTATTCCACTAAACTCAGGTGTTTAGAAGAAAAAAAAAAATTCTCTTAAGAGAAAAATCTTAAAGTAATCTGAATTTTTACTTTTCCTCCCTAATAATGTCATGATTTACGGTTTTGAGATATATAGATAGATATGCTGCTGGGACTACCCACAGAAGGGAATTGATAAGTATCTTGCTGGATCCCTTTGTAAAGTTCTCAATAAAAGGTAGCTGGCACTTTTTAAGTGTTCCTTAATTCAAACATACTACTGTAGCCCCACTGCCAGCCATCATCACCCCTGCCCTAGGCAGTCAGCAAAGAAGCCTCTGGGCTAACAGTACCTCTCTTCTGGTTTTTTTTGGTTTGGTGGGTTTTTTTTTTCCTCCCAAGTGGTATTAGTTTTGAAGACCTTCCTAGCAGAAAATCTGGCACTAGAAAAAACAGATGGAAAAAATATAGAGGGCTTTGTGATAATCAGATTAATATACAGTGCTGTATAGTTTTGCCCTGTGCATTTATTGAAAGATGGGTATAGATACTGAAATTTTTATCAGACATTACATTGCAACTCTCATCCAAGTCTTTTTTTATAAGCCCAATGTAATACTAATAAAGCTATGTTGCATTATATAAGCAAAACAGGCTGCTTCTGGTTCTTGCCATAGGCAGTGGAGATTTTGTCACAACCCTACTTAGCAAATGATAAAAATGAAATCGGCTTTTTCTAAAAGGTTCTTTTTTCCCTAAACTCTGTGTGCAATTTGCAGCTGTTAATGTTGATGATATACACATACAGATGAAGAACTGAGGAGGAGCAGCTGCACTGTTGCCCCAGATAATTCATTGAACATGTACTTCCAGATAAGTTTTCTATGATAGGATTGAAGGCAGCAGCGCCTCAGGAACTCATGCAAAACTATAAAATGGTGCTTTCTCAGGCAGTCACACATCAGCACCAGAAATTAATTAACTGCATATGTAGAATAACAAGTTCTATGGTAATAAATCAGATAACATCATAAACATTGTTCTGTCTACCTTGCTGCTGAAAAAGTTAAGCTCCACCAGAGAGGTGCAATATTAAACATGCAAGAGCTGAAGTATGAGAAATTCAGTAAAAGTTGGGCCAAAATACCTGACTAGCATATTTACATTTCATTCATCAGCCTGTTCAGTCATTCTGAATGCCTTTTTTATATGAATAAGGTAAAGAACAAACTTATCAGTATTTTTGTGAGGATTTACAAGCTTTCTCAGAATCCCCTCAATTTTTTGAAATGCCAACCTGGTATTTGCACTGTGCACAGCTAATCATCCATCTGCGTTCTGTCATAGAGGTCACTTTCCAGCAAAGGTGTGTGATTGCTGGGGGAGAAGAAAAGGAGGAAAAAGTCTTTTATGTCAATCTTGTAGCTGTAAGTATGATAGCTTGTTCAGTCTTGCACAGTTCAGTCAGGTCATGCTCACTAATCTTAGCTGGAAACTCAGACAAACCAGAAACCAACCCACTAGGATGCCTTTCCTGAAGGCTTTTAATGTCTCATTCTCTTCTGGATCCTTCCCTTCAGAAAAGCATTTAATAAATACTTCGCCAGTACAAGGTGATTATGTTCTGTGTTACATGGACTTGTGAGCATGCTAGAGACACTAGGTTTATCCAAAATTTGGTGATACATGGGATATAACTAGAGGTGAAATCTTTGTCTGCTAGCTTTGATATAAACAATTTCTTTATAGCTAAAGATCTGACAGATTACAATGTAACTGTAGAAAACCTGAAGGTGCATGCATAAGGGAATGTTTTGGTTGCAGGTCCATCGTTTCCATTGCTGCTATTTTCCCCAAAATCTCCATTTCTGCTGTCCATAAGGTATATTAAGTTAAGAACTCAAGACTGGGATGTTGATGATCTGGCTGACCATCAGCACATCCAGTATCTGACGTGTCAGATCAGTTATGCCTCTACTGCTCCTCTCTCTCCCAATTTGTCCTGGCAACTGTTGCCATCGTAGCTGCTTTACAGAATGTGCACATTGGGAATACATTTTGCCCTTTGGTAATACACATATTTCCATGACCAGACAATTGTGCATCAAAATGTTTAAACTACTTGCCAAAAGAAGAAAATAAAGTATGTGTGACTGGTGAGCCAGCTGAACAGGTAAAAGAATATACATGGGAAGCTCTGAGGATGTTATGTAAGGTGGACTTGTCTCAAAGCCAGTTTCTGTTAATGATGGAATAACATCTAGTAATGGGAGCACCTTATCAAGTTACTGTCAATTTTTGTGAAATTATTAACATCACAACCAAATTTTCAACTTTTGTATGTCATTAGGGAAGCCTCAACTTTGGTGGAGTCTATTTGCAAGGAAGCAAAGAAGATGAATTGTTCCGGAAGACAAATCAGTTGGTACATTGTTTCATATAGATAAGACTAAATTATTTTGGGTTTGTTAGCAAGCAACAACAAAAGATTGTATGGGTGTATATGGCTGAAATTAAGAGGTAGATTTCCAGAGAAAGAGGACTAGTAAGAAAGAAAGACTGACAGAGGACTAGTAAGAAAGAAAGACTGACAGATGACTGGTGTCATGCTCTCCTAGGGAACAAGTTACTCATGGCTTTCAAGCTTTCAGATTTTCTTTATCTGTCCTGATAATTTTTTTCACTATTGCACACCTGGTTTTGTTTTCTTAATATTTCTCTGAGAAACTTCTGAGCCATTGGGTTGGAGTTTGTGAACATAAGGAAGTTTTGTATCTGGCCAGTCAGCAGGGCGTTTAGGCTTTGTTAGGTACGGCAGTCTTCTTGCTACATCCACCTGCTCTTATCTTGCCTTGTTAGCTGCTTGGGAAAAGAACCATTTCCCTGAAAAACATGTATTTACGATGTTGAGGTACAGTGAAATACTGGTGATTGGTGCCTATACAGACAGCAAATTCACAAGCAGCTAAGTTTATAAACACTACTGAAAAATAATAATTTAAAAAAAAAAAAGATAAAATAAGAGGACACTTAAATAAATTTTGTTGCCTCAAAAAATGTCCTGTGCATAATGTGCCTTTAAAACTGCCATGTCTGATACTAGTCTTTTCTTTAGCTGTGCATTGTTTGCATGTAAACATATCACTAAAGCTTAAAGATATTTAGGGACAATCAAATAGCATTCCAATTTAAACACTTTGGCAAGTCTTCACAGTGTCATTGAAAAAGAGGAGGAGATTCTTAACAAAGGGATGCCCTTGGAGTAAGGCTGCTAGAAGATCTCACAGATTCTACAGTTTTTTATCTTTCTTGCACAACATACAGTTTGGATTTTTCTTGTTTTCAGGCATGCATGTTGCATGTACATCATCAAAATGTCTGTTTGAATAACTCCTTGATACTATTTCATATAGCAAATAATTTAAAAACATAGAGGTTTTAATTATTATACATTTTAAGGTTTATGGGCTATTCTAGGGTAACTCCTGATTATTCTGATCATTAAATGATAGGAAGTATTTCACTCCCTGCCTTCATCGCTGCTCCGTCACTTAGCTAGATTTGCAGTAGATGCATTTAGGTAATAGAACAAGAAATTACAAGTGTATGAATAATTGTTTTAAAATGCTATTTAAAGTACTATATATAGCATGAGTTTCCTGGAAATCTTTCCATGTACTGTTTGGTAGGAAATAGTTTCCAAGCAAGTTACAATGTTAATTTGATAGCTAAAGCCTACCCAATAGTCATGTACTTGATTTGCTTATAAAAGAAATCCCATTTTAGGCTGAGTGATTATAATCAATTTGCTGTTACCAAGTTATCAGAGAAAGGAGCCATACCACATAATAACATGAAAAAACCCAAACAATTAATGTTAGCAAAAGCGCTCTTAAAATTCAATTTTGAAATGCACAGTTTAGGTCGGTTTTTATCACATCTACTCAGTAAAAATCCAGAGAGAGATTAATATGATAAAATATGGGACTACTTAAGCTGTTAATTTTCTAGCCAAGTTTCGATGAATATCATGGATTGGGATGCTAAAAGCCATTTAACATAAATGTTTAATGAACAAATAAAGCTGTCAAAGGCAAATGTGCATTGCACATTATGTATGTATTTGATTTGGGTAGATTGTGCAATTAGAATCATTGTCTGATCTAGGCTTAAAGGAAGTCTGGTTTCCACAACTTAGAGCTTTACTATTTTTTAATAGTCTCTTCACAGTCTGATTTTGTAGGCATCTGGAGTGTTGTGTGGCCTGTTTTTCAGGCCAGAATTATAGAACCAATGATCTAATTCTTCAGGCTTCCCAGGCTTGTAAATATATTTATCGACTAGACCAAACTTCAGATGTAAGCCTTCTACTGAACTTCTAAAAAAACACAGACAAAAGGACAAAAGTCTCCTTTTGCATCTAAAGGGTGAATCGCAGCGCTAAAACTTCTCAGCCTGGAATATTTTAAAGGAATTAACAGGGAGTAGCAAATTCATGTGTAGAAAAAAAATTTGTTTCTACCTCAACTGCTTCCAACAAAATCCACAAAACGTCACCGCCACTAACAAATACATAGAAGATCTGCATTCTCTATTCAATAAGAAACCTTGAAGTGATTTCTACAATATGTTTTTATATCTCCCTAGAACCCCATGTTTTCATTTCTATTTGGATCTATTTCATATAAGGCATTATTGATTTTCCAGCCAGCATGGATCTTTGGGCAAAAAAAAAAAAAATCATGATAAAATCTTGCCCTATGGATACTTCTCATCTTTTTTAGAGGCCTGTAGAATGCTTTTGGAATGCTGACTTACTAAGTTTTTTTCCAGGGAGGTCTAATCCCTAACAAAAGCCTCATGTAATAGGGAAAAAAAAAATTAAAAATTGTGTGCTGAGTGAAAAAATCTGTGATGAGCTTTGGTGAAGGTGGTTAAATGCATATTCTTCAACATATTAGTAGAAGTCTTGGAAACAACAGTTATTTCAGCAATTCCTTCTGTATAAAAGGGCATCATTTTTATTGCAGCCCTCCTACAAATGTTTTAATCAAAAGAGTTAACTTTGAGCCCAACGACTTCATTTAACTCAGACCTTCTAAAAAGAAAAGGAACATTTCTTTGGATAAAAAGATAATGTGACATTAAAGTCGGAGAAGTTGATGTTCAACAGTATAGAAATAAATGGCCAAAACCTGGCAAACAGCATGTTCTACAAGAAAATAAATTAGACTGCCATAACTATAGTGACTGCTGAATTTGTACTAATCATTTGTAAATGAAATCCTCTTTTCATTAGCATTTCTATGCTCACATGCATAATTTACGACAAAGGTTTGCAGGCACTAACACAGTTTTCATAAATTAGTGGCAATTTTGTTGTTGCTGAAACCTAGGAAACTTTTTAATGCAGTAGGATTTTTACATATGAAGAAAACCATAACCTTGATTGCCTTAAAGTCAGATTTAGTGTTTAAAATGTATGTAATGGGCCTGATTTCCATTCTGTATTCCTTTTTGTAGCAGTCTGTTTGAATGCAACGTAAGTCTAAAAAAATGACCAGAGCTACCAGAGCAAAATGTTAGGTTTAGGCCCTGTTCTCTGTAAAATGCTGGAATAATTTGCGAGGTGGGCATAGGCTGAGAGATTTATTTATTTATTTGATGGCTGCTAGAAAATCAATTAAAAGTCTTATGTGACAGGTGTCTAGCTAGCAAGCGCCATATATTGAATATGTCTTTTTTTTTTAAACTATCCATCCCATTCACCCCTCAGAAATTTTTCCTTTCCATTGGATTGGGCACACTGACACAATGATGTGGGGAGACTTTAAAGCTTCTGCTAGCTGATAAATTGAAGAATATAATTTCCAAGGCAGATCTGACAATGTGTCATCTCACTGAAACACTACAAATTAAATAAAAATCAACTCTGTGAGTGAAGAAACCAGAACTGCAGCTATCCAGAGTCAGAATTAGAGAGGAAAGAAAAAAAATAATCCTTTTATTCTTGGAATAGTTACATAGCTAATGTAAAAAGTTTGGAGTAGGTAAGCAGCTCCAGGGATTCAATACAGCTTTACCCAATAGGAATAGGAAATTATACAAGCCCCTGAGATTTTTTAAAAGTTCAGAAATATTGAAATTAATGCTTTTAAAACTATCTGATGTTGAGAATGCTGATCATTTGCTATTATTCCTGTAGCAATTTTAAAGAGAGAAGTTCTTTTAGGGAATCTGGCCAACTTTATATTTTGAAAAAGTTGCATTGCCGTTCTAGTCCAGAAGTGCTGGGTTATGCTTCTAGAAATAGATTGAAAACCATAACTATGAATATTCATTTGGCCACTTCTTGCAAATTAACTACGTACTTTGTATTTTTCATGGTCCCTTTGCACTTGCTTTCACTTTTGCAAATGTCCTTGAAATAATGGGGCAGCTTCTAAGAGCTGGGGTACTGCACTGTCAACACGGTCGAACATGGGCAGGGTGGCAGGTTCTTCTTTACCTCTTTTCTGCTCAGCTGTCTCTTCCTACTCTCAGTATTTGTGCAAAGGAGGGGAACAGAAAATCTTTTTCTGTGTTCCCATCTTCCGGCACAACCTACAGCAAAAATGGCTGGGACAAAATGGCTAAACTCAGTCAGAATACAATGAGATAGAATTGCTTTACATTAGAAAGCATGTCTAAACCCTCTGTAGTGTTAGAAAGAAATGGCTACTCAAATGCTTTATGTGATTAGAGCACTGCTCTGTGAACTGCTTGGGAAAGAGTTCATTATATATTATTTTTATGATGCAAAGTCTGTTTAGAAATTATAGGATGCCTGCACCATTGGTTTCAATGGATTTGTGCTTAGTGGGAAAAACAAAATAATACAGTATTGTAATAGCACTGTGGCTGCTTCTCCATCTTATGAGATAACAGCAGTATTCAGGCCCTTATGAAGTTATGCGACCACTAAAATACAAAGGAAATTAAAGACTGGAGAGCCTTTAAGAGAGCATTATGATTTGATTTGCGAAAGTGCAGACACTTTGAATCATGGAAACAGCAACTTTCTGACAAAACGTGCTTAGGGTGGTGTACAATGGATTTTGTAGATGGGTGTTGTGCATGACATGAGATGTAATACCCTGCACAATGTAATCTTTTTGAGAACAGATTGAGATCCTTCTCATCTGCTTCTTTGACTCTTTATTTCTTGTGGTTTTTTGTTGGTGTAGGTAAGACAAGAATGTTACTCAACAAAGCAAACAAATGTATTTATTCTGAGAACATTAGAATTTTAATTTCATAAGGAAAACTGGAACAAATCCCTGTCTACAGCTGTGGTTGGGAGTGGGGTGAGGAACAATTTTAATGCCCCTTTGCTGTCAGCATCATCGTTAGTCCACCTGCATGCTTATCCACTCACTAGGAACCAAATCTTCCTGCCAAGTGATGCCCTGCAGTGGTGGTGTAAGTCAGATTGGGGTTTCTCCCCTTAGTTATTTAGTGTGTACTGCCAGCTGACTCAAGATACTGTGCTGATACTGTTAGTGGTGGATATAAATAGAATTGTGACAAATACATAGCGAAGTATATTGCCTGAAGACTGAAATCAATGCTTGCACGTTCTCAAACAAAATTATTTTTCACTTGCGCCATTTTTAAGTGAAGTAATTTTAAAGGGACTGCATATTTTATGTTTTATATACATTGTTTTTTTCCTACAGATGAATATCAGCGTAACAAATCATCACTAGAGAAAGTTTTGCCATGCTTAGTGATTTCATTAGAAACATTTTTCTACCTATATAACATGCAAATGTTTCTGAGGAATATAGGAAACAAGTAAATTGGGTCATTTTACACTGAAGATGTGAGTGTAAAAAGTCTGATTTTTTTTTTTTTTTCTTTTCCTGGACTGACTCTACATACTGAATTGGTTAACAGAAATGTGTAAACGGAATTTTTTATAAGGTTCAGAACTTAAATTTATACCACCCGTTAGATCCAGTGAAAGAGATGTCTATGTTTTTTGAACACCAAATTTCAAAGTCTTATTTGGGCAGCCTTAGTATAGGGTAATAAGGAAGGATTTTAGTATAGTGGTAAAATCTTACATCTAAGAGAACTGCTTTATGAGAAAGACTAAATGTAGGTTCCTTAAGCAGCATAGTATCATGTAGAATGCTTATAAGATTTGTTAGAAAATCAAACTTAAAAGACTGTCATTTTATTTCGAGAGACACTTCAGATCACTACGTTATAAAAAAAAATATAACTAGTTAAAGTTAGTAGAAGGAACTCCTTCTAAAGTGTTTAAGCAGTTTAAACCTATTCTTTTAAAAATTCATTACTTAAGTGGAGATGAAACAAAGCTAAAAGACATTCAGATATTAAAAATTTGAGAAATTAAAATAAACACTGAATCCTTCCTCTTGCTTCCCTTGAAAGAATACCAAAGCCCAACTTCAAAACAGTTTAATTGGCCTCTTAGTATTTTAAAGCTCAAAATACCTGTATGAATATTATACAAGACTAGTTTTCACATGACACACAATGGCAGACATTGAACTGAAGTCTGTGTTCAGAATGACACTACTATACCCAGTGAAGCTGTTCTGCATTAATGGAGGCAGGCCAGTTTTGACACACTGACATTTCCTATGGAGGAGTCCTGGAGAATTTATCATGAGATGAGAGTAACATTTTGAAAGCATCTAAGTAATTCAGAAGGGGAATGAAATGGAATACACAATCTCTGTACACCCACTTTTGAGAAGTATTTTCGTTCTCTGCTTGGAATGGACACGGAATCTTCTGTTTTCATGGAAACATTGTCTTAAAGTATGTCTGGCTGTGTCAGGGTGTCTGGACTTAAATTTTTGAAAAAATTGCCCAAACCAATACAATTCCAGTGAAATGACAGAATGGCTGTATAACATCATCTGAGGTCAGCCTTAGTGCTCAGAATCAATCTGTCCCCTGGCAAAAGGCACGAGGAAAAGAAGTGGGTTCAGCAGAGAAGCTGTAACTACATCTCTTGGCCACAGTAAGAACAAGGGCAGGGAGAAGTACGAGTGAGTCAGTGTAGCTAGTACTTTGCAGCACAAATATACCGGGATACTGGACAACAGATGTTGTGCTAGACATAAACTCATACATTTAATGAGTTTGGTGACTGCAAGGGACAGTGTTGCACTACATCTTGAGTAGTGAGATTCAGGCAGTCACAATGTAGACTTAGCAAGATGGCAGTCTAAAAGTGCCTCTGGTCATAAAATATATACTTTCTGAGAAAGTTCAACCTAATTTAAACATAGTACAGCAAATGAACTTTACTGTTCAAATCTGGACACTACTGCAGCGGGTAGGTACTGTGGGTGTTTGCAGTATGAATGACTGCAGAAATATTAGCTTTGATGTCAAAGCTAGTATATGGGAAATTACATCCTTGACTTGGAAAGCTCCCCCCACCCCATATTAAATTAATTTGCTAAGCCAGAGGCTTTTTTTCAACACATTCTTTTAAGCTTAGATGCTCTAAGGAGAGGAATTGCCATGAATTTTCTTAATATTCAGCCTGTGATTCCTTACATTCTAATTTTCTGGTTTACTAATGTGAAGAGTTTAGTGGTTAGTGAAAATGAACAGGACAATCCCACAGTAATAATAATAAAAAAAGAGAGATATTGAAATGCCAGTAAATTTGAGTGCCCAGTTCTAGACTCCTTTAGAAGACCCGCATTTCAGTAAAAAGCACAATTGCGTCAAAAATCAAGCCTTTTAGGGAGGTCTCAAGGTGCCCACATTAATCCAAAGCTTGTTTTTATGATTTAGAGCTACACCCATTAAATTAAAAACTGGCATTCTGGGCTTCAAAGGCACTCTTTTTTTCTCATTGCTGACCTTGTTCTTAAGTAAGAAGAGTTGAATGAAATTTATTGGCAGCTTTTATAATTGTTTTGAAACCACTCTGCCTTCTCACTTTGTAATTGAATAAGTTGGCAAAGCTTTTCAAAAGAGCCTAGAAGGTCATTGGAAAATAGCTGGCCTCAGCCTTACTTAAAACTACATTTGTTAACTTATGTTACATTTTCTCTTAAAAACAAATTAACAATTTAAAACAATGGTACATTGATTGGCCAATTATAATGGAATTTCTGTGAAGTATATACAGCATTACCACCTCATTAATAACACATTAGTTCTTCATTATTGCATCATTACAATGAACATCAGAAGAATTAATAATGTCTGGCCAAAGCAAGTGTTACCAAGAATCATTCCCAGCCTGTGAAATTATTTGGCCCATGGTCGTTCCACACGTGTATTTTGTTTTAATGATCCAGGGTGCTCTTAATAACATGGCAACAACAACAAAAAAATGAAAATGCTACAGTCACATACCTTTTGAGGCATTAGCTATATCGTATCCAAGGAAAGCAAACTGTGAATACGTGCTGGGTACCCGTGAAATCTCTTAGCCCCTTTCTTTTTCTTTAACTGAGGTCCAACAGAGCTATGTGACTGGAGTTTAAAGTGCACTAGAAAGTATTTGGCCTGTCTTTTTCTAGCAGAGGATTTTCATTCGTCTATAAAAAAATTGAAGGGCTTGGACAGCTATTGAAATCAATTCAGTGCAATTTTTTTGAAAAAGCAATTACTGTCAGTTCCTGTTTTAAAAAAAAGTTTACATAAGCATCAAACCAGTTGAAATCTCTTTTGCTTTCTACAAAATTATAAAGATGATTGGGGAGCACAATATTGTGTTTGGAAATAATAAAAATTAGAACATGTTTTGAATTTAAAAAATCAAAGCACTTCTTTTTATGTCAAGAGGAAATGTTTTAACCTTTTCAGAATTATTTTGCCTGTTTTTCTTACAGGAATGCTTTAGCAAACTATTTTAATCACTGCATCTGCATTTTTCACTGTGAGTTTCTGATCAAAACCCACCACTCCACTCCTCATAAATCTACATTCCCCTTCACCCAGCTGATGGATTTGTAGGCTATGCAGCGCTCTTAGAAATGCCGTCTCTGCTGCTACTGATGTGAAACTTTAGGATACGACGTAATCCAACAGTGGGTGGCAGAGTTAATATAGATGGTAAAAGTGACAGTGCTAAATGGGTTGCTAGGAATCTATAAAGATGCCTACGATGTCCCAAACAGTCAAATTTGCTGTCCAGGACTGGAGGAGGCTCAGTTCGATTCCTTGCTACCCCCTCATTCGGTAACCTTGGGTGCATCACCCAGGGAGCTGAGGCACGGGGAGACTCTGCAAAATGAGGGAAAGTCTGTGTCCCTGCCTCGTGCATTAGCATAATCGCTTTACAGTCTGCCAGTTCACTTACTAAAACACTGGGGACTGAAAACATGCAGACAGAAAGGAGAACAAAGACCTCAGATGAGAGGAAAGAAGACCCTTTAAGTGGGGCACAGGACTCATAACTGAAAGACAGAAATGATCTGCCAGCTCTGCGACAGGCAGAGCGAGCTTGGCACGAGGAGATGAGAGGGCGAATCAGCCTGGCAGCTGAGAGGGAAGGAGAGCTGACCTGGCAGCTGAAAGAGAAAAAGGGCAGAGGACCTGCAGATGTAGGAAGCTGCGGGGAAGAGAACTGCCCAGCTGCCTGCCAAGTAATACTGCAGAGGGAAACATCCCCAGGTGATCTGTCTGTTTGAGTGTCTGAGATCATTTGTATTTTAATTCATTCCAGGGGCTGGAATTTATGGAGTTCATATGGAAAGGATAGTTATCATGACTCCATTCTCCAGGATGCCTCCTAGAGAAGCTTCTTTATGAAAAAGAATCAAAATGTTTCCTAAAAGTGCTTCTGAAAAACTCTAAAATAATTTGTTTACTCCCAGCTTCCCTCTTCCCTCCCAGCAAACAACCTCTGGTTTGGTTTCTACCTCCTATATCGTGGAAATGCTAAGCAGTAAAGCTGAAACCTTATCAAATGCATGAAATAGGAAGTAAGGTGCACAAACACATTCTCTTACCTGAGTAAGCAACACGCAGATGGAGGATTTCTGCTTAAAAAAACATACAGAAACAAGCCTAAGCCAATGAATTGCTAATCCGAAGCAAACTACTCTTAGTTGTCAGATGTGTTTTCTAAAATGTCCCAAACAGACCCTGAAGGAGTTATAATTCATAAAGGAGTACCTGGCAGAAATACTTGATGTTGGAGGGTTTTTTAATAACTAAGCATACTCTTGGTTTTTTTTCCAGATCTTGATTTAATTTGTCTGTTTTGATTTAAATGATTTGAACTTGTTTATAAATAACAAAAGTGTCATAACTGATACGTTAGTTGGAAAAAAGCCCTATATTTTTCAGTGGTAATAGGGTTTTATTGTTATTATTTTTCATTTTTTCAGAATGTATAGCAAGAACCGACAATATTTGGTGTTAGTAGTATAGTGAGGCAATCATAACGGAAATGATGTCTTTCTTGCTTAAAGATTCCCAGGAGAAGTATTAGGAGAAAAATACCCACCCTAGACAGGGAACAAATCAGACTAACTCCAGGCTAGATAAAACAGTTTTGAGTGGTGTATGATGCATGAGCTTAATTTGGTTTTGGAAAAGACAAACTGCAACACCACCCCAAAATAATAATAAAAATATAATTTATTGTCAGTTTATGCCTAGGAAATCGAGTGACAGAAATATTAGATGTCTGATATAATATTGTTATTTGTATATGCCATGATTACAAGCTTTAAAGTTTCATGCAGCTGCAACCTTTTTGTTTGTTACCTGAATTACACAGAGGAGTTATGGAATTATTCAACTATCTGAAAGACCGTTACAGAGTTTTTTCGGCTGAGTTTCCAAACTGAAAGAGCATTTGCTAAATCTTGTTAAAATTGAGCACAGCCATGAACATACTGAAATGCCATCAGTTTGTAATATTTCTGTTTTGAAGCCTCCCCAGAGGTAGAAATAGTTGCAACTTTGAATGCCTTACAGAATCCTTGTTTCCACATGCCTAATTCCTCTAGAGCTGGGGGTCGCATGCAATGAGATGATTAGGATTATTTCAGACTAGATCGACATTGCCAGTGGAAATGAGTAGAATTTACTCAGATGAAAAGGCAGTACTGATAAGGTCATAAAAAGTGGAAACCATAGGGAGCGTCTTGAAAAATAATGGCATAGAAAAGGGTGATTTAAGACCAGGTTTATGTCTGACCTTTGTTTTGGTGCACAGTAAGAAGCTTCGCATAATGGCTAACTTACTTAATCTTATAGTTAGACATAGTTATAGACCCCAAAATCCTAGGAGAACAAGGATTGCTCATTTAGTTCTTTCCTTTAGCCTATGGGAGAAGTGGAGAACAAACAGATAAATCCTTAAAAGGCAATGTAGAATTTCCTATATGTGTGGAAAAGATTCAGGAAACGATTCTCTAGCTTCATATGAGGCAATGTAGACCACCCTTTATATTGGCTGCTGCCTATAGAGCACTGTTCAGTTGTTAGTAACAAACGATCCAAATTAGTAAAAAGTCCTAAGCAAATTTGTGCTGCTTGATTTTTTCTTTTCTTGGTGAAACAAGATGTTACGATCTCTAGAGATGTCCTGCATCATAGCTTCAGTAAACTTAGTGTCAGGTCATTTCTAGGCTTCTTATAAATCCATGGGGGTGAAAAACATCGAAAGATACACTTCTATCTAGCTGTACATATGTATATATATGCATATTTTCTTGGGGGAGGGGGAGAATATGAGAAATTGTTATAACAAAATTGCAATGTAAAACTTCCAGAACTTACTTATTGCAATCCTGGTCAGACTTATCATATAGTTACACTGGCAAGTTGGACACTGAACTGCCGTCTTTTTGGCTGAGGGTACTGTCAGCGTAGTAAGAACAGATGGAGCAGATGTAGCTGTAAAACCACTCCGAGCGCTTTTGCCAAGATGCTACTCGCATACGAGGCCTTGGTTCTAGGATGGCCAGAAAGGAGAACTTCTTCCCTTCATTTTACTGGAGTGGTTTAAATAATTTGTAAACTGGAGGAATACAAATTTTTCAGACAGTAACAGGTGCAGTAGACTTCAGGGAGAGGCCAGAGTCAGCAGCAAATGGGAATGAGGATAAAGAAGCTGGCAGACAAATCTTAGTGTATTGATTTTAGCCTGCCAGAATGTATATTGGATGAGGCTGGAGACCTGCTGACTCTGTCCTCTCCTAAAGGCTGCTGAAACATTCAGATTATGAGGCCTGTGAAGTAGGAAAGTCGGAAAGCCAGATTCTTATCAATAAAGTCATTCTGATTTTAACTGATAGTCACATATGCAGAGATTTTCAATTTCTAGAACATAATATGGGCTAAAGAGTTACTTTTCATTGTCTTTTTGGATGCAGATAATTCTTGGTGCTACAGTTTAAATAATGATGTTGTCTTTCTGATTAGCTGCTCGGGATTGCAATTTTTCCCTGTATGTAACCACAGAATTTCCATTAATGCAAATGGGAAAAGGATACATGTATTGCAGACAGAATAGAGTTCATGGCTTTTGGCTTGTTATTGTTCCCTCCTGTCAAGAAACGAGGTGAGTATTCTGGTCCAGGTCTTTTATTTGCTGTTTAGTCAACCACAACACAATGTCTTACTGGGTCTTTTTCAGAATGAGTATTTTCAGTGACTGAAGAGAAGCCGAGTCGTGAAACTTAGAATTCTGTCTTGATTTCAGATTTATTGACAAATCTGGTCCACATATTTCAAAACACAAGGGAAATTGCTCAGAAACCAGAGATTTTTCTGAGTAATCATGAATGAGAACTTACAATTTGTATTAGTTTTATTAGTTTTTTTAAAATTCTTTTTATGAGATATCACAGTGTAAGTTATCCTGCTTTATTTTAGAAACTAATGTGTTAAACTGTGGGATTGTGAAACAATATGTGCTTATTTAGCATGTCTTAAGGTTCTGTCAATATATTATTAGGGCTGTAGTTGGAATGTGAAAGCCACTTAGGTGGCTTTCATTAGACATCATTATCTTCTGAACAAGTTAAGTAAACTATCAGATTCCTATTTATTCATCAGTATAGTATATAAGGAATAATCAAGTGAGTGATTCAGAATGATTATGTAATTCACATAGTAAGGGAAACTTTTGCAGTAAGGTCCTGAACTACAAAATTGTAAAAGTATCCTAGTCCCATGGATTGCTATAGAAATTAATGCAAAGCTAGCGTTGACCTCCACAGGAGCAGGCTACCTGTGATTAATGGGTTTAATTAGGCTTAACTGTCTTTCCTGTCTACTCTAGGTGTCCTTTTTTTTTTTTCTTACTTTTAAGTTTTTAAAGTCCTGAATAATATGCACATTTCATCTTCCACGCTGTCTTTTAAAGACCTTTCGTAACATAATCTTAAATTGTCAGTCATGTACATTCTCCTTCTGTTTAGTAATTTCCCTCAGGTCAAGTGGTAAAACATGTGTTTCCTTTTAAGAATAAAAGCTCATTCACCATTTGTGATTAGGTGATGTAGGTAAGAACTCTTCAAACAGCTTCTGGTTTGGTGGTGTAAGGCAGTAGAGGAAGAAGAGACCCACGCTTGATGTCTATGTCTGCATACACCATTAGTAACTGTATTTATTGATGAGAGGAACCTATATTATATTCTGAAGTTGTTTCATTACACAGGTATGATTGCATACGTAGTTCTTTCTTGGCAGCTGTTAATGTTTTCAACTCAAAAAGTGAGTTCTTTCTTACTTTACTACTATAGACTCATGATTAAATACCACTGGTGTTTTGTTAATAAAATATGGTTTTGTTTTTAAAGGGTCATCTGAGTAAAATAGTTAAACTTGCATGCTGATGTAGCTGAGGTTAGTATGCCTCTTGTCAGAACAAATGCTGTGTTGCGAAATGAAGCTACTTGTTCCTTAGAGCTCATCTCCTCGAGCAGACTCTGGACAGTCCATCTGGTCGGAAAACTCAGGTTTCTCTTTATGTCCAGAGTTGCTACCCTACCTAAAAGCAATACAGGCTTGCTTCACAATTACCAGTTGTAGTATCTTGTTCTAAGGAAGCTCTCTCCTTCATAGAGATAAAATTATGCCTGTACATTGTAGTTGCATTATATCTGAGACCAGAAGCTGGAACAAAGTGCTTTGGTTTCAGTAATATCTCTTAATCAAACCTCTGCCACTGAAATACAGATTATTTCTAAATTGCATAGTAACAGTTCTGTTATCCTTTAATGAAGAAGAAAATTATATATATATATATATGGGAGTTGCAATACATATTGTGCTTTTCAATTTAGGTATAGATCATATGCAAATTTTATTTCTATTGCTGGACCTTTGTGATGGCAGGGATATTTTTCATTGTGTTGCATTGAAACAAATATTTCACCCTAGTTTCTAGGATGAACAGCTGTCTTTTCTCCTCTAATTCTGTACTAACTAATTCCAAATCATCTGACTGCAGTTAAATCATCTTTCAAGCTTGTATTTCCCCTTGAAGATGTCTGTGTAACGTTTAGTGTCCTGCGCAGTAAATGGTCTGTAAAAGAAGCATCTCAACAGGAATGTCAAAGTGGCATTGTCACAGGTTCATTTATGTACTTATTTCTGAGAAGGGTATTGCAGCAGCTTGTCATGAAAGGGGCTCTGCAGTATCCATTAAGTCAGAGATTCTCCCACATATGTGAGAGAAACACGTAAGACACCAGGAGGGAACCACAAAGGCAAATTAGGGTGATGGTGTTAGGAAATGCTAGCTGGGACAAGTGGCGACCTGTGCACAAGAGCTACCTGGTGAACTGGTGGTCATGCAGTGCTCAGGATACTGAATGAAACTTGGCGCCACCAGTCTGCTTGACTTTGCGTGATCGTAAGACAACTCATAAAAGACCCTCTGTGAAAGCACAGAGAACTGCAAAAACTCAGAGTATTGTGGTATAAGGGTCCATCTGAAAAAATCAGGGATTTCTTCTTTTTGCTATAAAAGATTTTCCTTATAGAACATTACTCAGAAAATTATTGTAGAGAACATTTATGTGGTGTATAGAAAACTGTACCTAACTGAGAAAGTAAGTAATTTAATTTTGAATAGAGGATAACAGAAAAAAATACAAAATCAAAATTGGAGTGTTTAATAACATCAGGACATAATGGTTGGTGACCAGCAGTTTAAACCAAGTTTTCAAAGCCAGCATGATTGCACTCTGTGGTGATCTGTCATAGCATCTGGAAATCACCTTAGAGCAAGATTTGATGAGAATTGATTGTAGCCTTATTGCAAGTTTGTTATCAGGTGGATGCTAACTCATGGCAGGTGTTTGTTTATCTTGATTAGATAATGCTGCAAAGGCTTTGTCACGTGGCTGGAGAAATGAGAAGATTGCTTCATGGCAAGAAGTGTATGCTGACAGGGCATGCGTTAGAGCTAGTTAGAAGACAAGGGAAGTTGTGTTTTGATGCATTTTAAGGAGAAAAATGAGTATATTTGGAACACTCATGTGGGTGGTTTCTTTGTCCATGCTTTCAACTTAAGTAGGTTTACTACTTGTTTGCTTATTGCATGCATCAGAAATAGTAACAGTATTATATACTTATATTTCTGTGAACGTCTAGCAAATATACTTGTGGAGGGGATTAATATGTGTACATTAATGTTATGCCGACTGTGGTAAAAGAACTTGCTAACAGAGTCAGAAAGATGGAAAGAGTTGAGAAAAACTGGATAAGTAAAACGATAATTTTCTTGTGTATTTTTAGTTTCCATCTTAAAGGTTTCTATTCTCATGTTCTATTGGTCAGTATGAATCTAATGCGGTGAATGATAGGAAATAATGAAAGATACTCTGCGCACGGATGGAAGTAAGTCTACTTTCAAATCCAATTCTGGCAATGTAGATAGTTGTACTGCAACTGGAATTTGGTGCCCAAATTACACTGCAGTAACTATTCTAAAGTGGTTAGTGTTTGTATACCATAGTTTAAACAACTGTCTTTTGACAGGTGGAACCTAATTAGATAAGAGGTATTCCTTCTCTCCTCACAGATTACCACAGTGTCTCAGAAATCAAAACACACACAGTTTTATTTCAAAGAAAAATGTTATTTTCCCTTAAATAGAAATATGTTAAAAACGGAAACCGTAAAATTCAAGAGATCTGTTTAGATTATAAAACTCCCATTACTTTGTTTTTTAAGAACATAAATGAAGCCGTAGAGAGCCGTACTTTATTCTGCATAAATGTAATGATCACAGTTGTTCATTTAATAACCTCAGCCACTAGCCAGAGATGCCTTTAAAAAAAAAAAATAAAATCTGAGTATTTTAAAATATCCCATGTGCTCTGTGAATTTAATTAAGTCTTGTCAATTAGTTCTCTAAGCAGAGATTTTTTCTATGTTTATGAAGTATAGAGGACTAAATTTGGTAAAATTTTATTCATAAATATATAAAAATATATTTATATAATTTCTGTAAGTGTTAATGTCTTTATAAAACACTTATTAAAGTACCAGCTAGGCTGTTTTATGAATATTTGAGGCTAGAAGAATGACTCCCATCAGCCTACTCTGGATTTTTCTGAGAAAATATTTTAGAAAATTTAATGACACTTGAACCTGCGTTATTTGCAGAAGTATTGCCTGCTTCTGCCTGCTTGCTCCCTCGATTGCTTTCTCACACACATAGAGAAAAAATATTTTTCTTTATTAATTAAACTACCACAACACATTTGTCTTAACACTTCAGTCTTGTTTTCCAATCTCATTATGCTCAGGTGCTGAATGATACGAGCTAGGAATTCCTGACATTTGATTCTGTGTACTGTCACCACCCATAGGAAGCGAAGAACAGCTTCTCTTGAACAACATCCCAGAAAATAAAGCAGAAAAACTTCAGAAACAGATTGGGTTAACCATAGGTTTTCTCAGGCAGTCGGGTTGTAAAATAAGATGTAAAGGAATGTGCTATTTTTTCCTCTGATAGCAACTGTGTGCAAATCTGATGCTTACCGAGTCCATGGAATAAAGTGCTGAGATTCCTGCCAGGTATATCTCTTTGTGCCCTCTGGGAATATGTTTGAAGAACGTATTAAAATGCAGTAACTTAGCGGGCCTCATAGGAAATAGAAAGCAATGGAGATACTTTGCTACAGGTCATGTTAGCTGCAACACTAGCAAGACATACTAATGGTGATCTTTGGAATCTCAAGTTGACATAAGAGCCAAAAGAACCAGACTATAGAAACCAGATTCCCCTGTGTCACAAACTGGCATAATCTGAACGGCTAAAAGCAAAAAGCATACAAGTGAATGATGAGATTTAAAAAGGAATGGTGGGATATCCCAAAGACCTGTCAAAATGGTCTGGAGCTAAGAACAGAGGGAGAGAATAGCCCTGCTTTGTTGACTGGTGTATTTTCTGGCTTTCTCAGCCAGGGTCTTTATGAACCAGTTAGGCACTTGGCAGGATGCTTTGGGTGTCAGCGATGCTGCCTAGTCGAACTGAATAATCTTTTACAAGTCCTTCCAGCTTTACTTGTGGTGCTTTGATCCTTTCAAATGAAAACAAACCAGAACAGCCCCAGCTGTTTCTCCTCGGTTTGGTAGCACCTCTCCAGCCACTCACTACCTCCCTCCCATGCCTTCTGATCACAGAGGACAGTGTTGTACTTTCTTATTTTTCCTTGATGCTTTGCAGTTCCAGGATGAGTTGACTGGGTAGCCACTGTTTTGTTTGTGGAGCGGCAATGGATGTTACAGATTCTTTGGTTAGGAAGTTGAATTATTGATTCATCGTACATAGAGCTATATCCTAAACAAAACCTGGATCTGAAAGCCCCCTAGTTTTGAGGATATTTGTAAACAGATTCTGCTTTTTGGATTAGCTACCTTGTTGTTATTAGAGCTAATCAAATACTTTAACTTCAGAATTATTTCTTTTTTTCTCCTTTCTAATTCACAAGTAAGGGCATTATAACCTTTCTGACTAATATGTTTTCTTCTGTGTGTCTCCCCATATGTTTTGTCTGTTCACTTCCCACTGAGTTTGCTTTGTTTGTAAAGTCTGGATCACCAGCAGATGTAACTTGTGGCCTCAGAGCCGCCTTTGGTACCTCAAGCATCAGCAATAAAAATCTTGACCCACGTCCTCCAGAGAGTGAAACATAACAGTACTCACAAAGACTACGCTTAGGAAATCTGCCTCTTTCTACAGTCAGCAGGGACTGAGAATTTCATAGAGACAAAAGCTAGCTACTAAGTCATCCTGAAGGAGACGATCTCTGTGATAATTTCAGGATGTCCCCAGAATTTATTTTCCCTTCCTGCCCGCCCCCGCCCCCCCCCCGCCTCAGATTCCTTCTATAGACAATGAGTGTATTTGCTATTCATTAAAAGACACTTCTTAGCACAGTAGCAGAACTGTACTGGGCAAAACCAAAGATTTGTCTAGTCCCCGCTATCCCGTCTCCATCCATGGCAGTAACAGGTGACCAAGGAAGAGCGAGAGCTTGCAGTGCCGATCTCATACCTTCTGTATTCATGTTTTCATGGCGAGTCAGGGAACTCAAATCTGTATCCTGTACTGAAAGGCTGCAGGCCTTCGGATGAGCTTTAATCAAGTAGGGTGGTGTTTTCTCTGTTTATCTGTCATGGAAATCCATACTGCCATAGTTCATATGACAATGAATATAGCTTAGGGCTTTAAAAAATGTGAAAATTACACAAAATGTCACCATACCAAGATAGTTTGTCTGCTGTGTTTATTGTTTAGTTACTGATGCAAGATTTTGCATATTTTTTAGATCATTAAATTGGAATAAGGCTTCAATATACCTAATGGCTAGCTAAATTGGTTATAGGGTATTTATGTCAATACAGAATAAAATTATATTACAGAACATCATGAGCAGACTAAGACAGCTCAAATTGTCAATATGATGAAAATTACTCAAAGAAAGCAATTAAAACTCAAATCCATGACTAAATTACTATTGGTTCTAAGTACAGTGAATCCAATTACACATTATGTTATAGTATACTATATGATCATGGGTACTGTAGCAGAGTGTCTTGTCAATATACTGTCAATAGAGAATTAGAAAAACAAATTTGTCATCACACTGAAGTAATATGCAAATCCTAATCAGCATTCTTACAAGCTATTAAATGGCCAGAAAAGATGGAAAGGAGCTGAAATCTGCATATGAGTTAATCTTACAGCCTGCAATTTTATATACATTTCCATGATGAAGACCAAATATAAACTTATACACTGCAGTTTTTGATTGCACCCCACTGTGAATAAAAGTATGAAAGAAAACAAAGGAGAATATTTATCAGAAATTCTGTAAAGATTAGAATTAACTTAATATGAACTTAGTATCTGAGCCTTTAATTCAGGGTCATGCAGAGGGATGCTTATATTGTTTGGTATACCTACAATACTGATATACCTATATTTCCATGTCCTGAGAGCAAAAAAAGCATTCATGGCTGAGGCAAAAGTGAATCCCAGATCACAACAGATACATTTTGGTGTTTGCTTGTACTCTGCCCATATTGATGGAAAGTACTTACACAAGTATGTATTGCCAACCCTGCATAAGGCAGGGCTGTCAACTAGACAGTGATTCTTCTCTTTCAACAAAACATAAACCACATTGCTAGCGAAGTCTTTTTACAGATTTAGTGAGCTTGAGTGTTTCGGGGTTGGAAATGATATTAAATACTGGAACCTGAAGTGAGTGACTTAAAATGGCCTTCTCTACTAAACAACATGGCTATTGCTTACTTTGCTATCGTGACAGGCTCTATTTTTAGCATTATCTTCTTTTGCAATCCATAGTTGAGTGTCCTGAGATTTTTGTTTTTCTTTTTTTTTTTCCTGTGCTTATTCAGAAGTAAACCTTATAGCCCCAGACTTGAATTTATGGTCATTCCCCTGAAAACTAAATTCCATGTTAGCCGTGATACCATGCAAATCAGTGATTGCAGTGGATGGAATTTCATTTCATAAATGTAAATTGTAAAACTTATTTTCCCAGTAAAGAAAAATAATGATGTGACTACAGCTTTTGTATACTGAAACTCTGAAAGCAGTGTGGAACACAGCTGCTTGTCATATTTCTGTAAGTCATGAGGACATATAACATAATGCACTAAAATTAGTATTTGTTACTTGATTTTGTTGTTGTTGTTGTGGATTATGGCACTGAAAGAGAAGGACTATAGAGCAAAACTCTTAGGTAAGCCCCCAATCACCTCTCGATTTATTTATTTATTTACCTTAATGAAAATTTAGTAATGTTTATGTTTTGATTGGATCTATTCAAACATAGCAGAACATGAAAGGATAGAATTGGCAGGAATTTCATGCAGTATCCAAATAAATGCTTCTATAAATTAAGCATATCATGATAAATCTTTTATTAATTTTTCTTTAAATTGTGATGGTATAAAATATTGGAAAATCTGGAGCACAGGCTATGTTTGTAAGAACATGCATTTTTCACAGACTCCTAAGCTGCTTGAAAACTATCGTGTGTATCATTTTAGATCTTATTATGACAATTTAAGAATGTAACAGTAAAATTGCAGCACTGCGCAAATCAAGAGGCTGACTTCATATCAGAGACCAAAAACAACATGGAAATTTGTATAGCATGAGCCTCTGAGAAAGAAACTGTTTCTGTTAAATTAGGAAATCATATTTAGCAAACACAGATGCCTAATATTTTTGTTTGAACAGTAATGTGTTATCTGAATCATTGCATTACTTTTACAGTCTTGCTTAAGATATTTCCACAGTAATGGAACTGATTATTTGCATGTTGTGCCAAGTAACTGATTATGCTTACTTGCAGCTTATATGTTATAATGTAAAAACTCTTTTGATATATGGTAGAACTCTGTATTATTTACCCTGACTTGTTTGATAGTACTTTTTGATTTTAGGGTGTGTGGGGTTGGAAATATGAATAGAACATCAAGCAATACTAAGAAACAGGAGAGGCAGCTGTTTTTCCATCTTAACATTTCCTTAAAAAGGGCAACTAACACAGCAACTGGAGCTTCAGATGAATATTCTCCATTTCTGTAAATAAACACAGTATACCTGGTTCGTGGAACTAAACCAGGAAAGAAACTGGACTGTTATTTCCTTTTTTCAACTTTTCCTTCAAGAAAATGTGTTACTGGAAAAATGTCTCTTTCTGCTGTTCATCTTGCAGATGATTTCCAAGTAACGTCTCACATCTGCCAAGTATATTTTCCATTTTTCTTTAGCTTGGTATTCATATTTCTAATCTCTTCACCTTCATTTCTGCAAGGTCTTTCCTTGATAAAAACTATGTCCTGTTCGCATCAGCTGAAGTAATACATGTATGTCTTGGGGAGAATACAGCTTACTCTTGTGTTTAAGTGGAAGGTATATGCAGCAAGTATAACTGCACAAAAAATATTATCTGCACAATTGAATAGAAACCTACTATGGTATGAGAGATACCAATACCTATTTAAGAGACATCATTTCTTTCAAAGAAACATGTCTCTGCTGGTAAACAAAATTAACATTTTAAAGAATTCTTTTTTTGAAAGTGCTTGGCTTGGTTATGTTTATATTTAGAGATGCAAAACAATCCATCATGCAGTTTGTCCACTACATGAAGCAATTTTTGCTCTAATCTTTCTACACTTCTGCATATCATTGACATCTCTAGAAAATATACCCGGTCATGGAAAAGTAAAATTTACAGCGGTAAAAAAGAAAATTACTCCATGAAAGTAACAACAACAACAAAATGTTGGACTTCCCGTGCTGTTCTATTAAGACAGGAAAATATCATCCTCCAAAATAGAGATTACTGTGATAATTCAACATTTCTTGAGTGGCTAATGCTATCAAGTAATGCTATTAACTTGAATTCTAATCTTGGTAATATTATTGTGTTCTGGCTTTCCTTCAAAAAAAGTTTATTCTACTATTATTCTGATTCTTCTTATGCTACCCTGTGACCAGTCTATATTGGGTTGCAAGACCTATGTTTCTGCTCATAGTCACTCAGTTTAAATAAGGAATAATGCTGTAGTTCTTAATCTATTTTTTTATCATATATATTGAATATATTGGTCTAGAGGATTTACATTTCCTTGACTTTGTACAAAAAGTAGCATCTGAAGCTTTTTGTAGCTTTTCCAAGCAGCACAGAGCCTAGGTGATTAGTCCATTCTGTAAATCAGATTTTCTGTCTTGCATAGATTGTGTCTGGACATAACCCTGGCATTGGAGCAGTTCTGCAATAAGTGGTTACAATGTTCTAGCCTGTCTGCATGCCAAGGAAAAAGAAGAGAGATATTTGGAGTATTCCACTGACTTGCATTTACAATAATAATTGGAGGGATATCTCCCTATTTGTTTGAGAACCAATAGTTTTGCATTCAAGTAGAATTATAGGAGAAAGCCAATTAACCTTTATAAACCTAATTCATTAGGTTTGCAAGGCATAACAAACACTTAAGAAAGAACAAGCTACTGGTAGGATGCAAAGGACAGCACTTTTCTTTTTTATGATCTGCAGAAAAAGATGAGCTTTAAAAGATGTCTTTACAGCTGTGACAACAAAATAAGTCAATGCTTTATTTTGATTATGTCTGCCTAGTTTTGATTAGTTCCATATAGGCTTTTTGAATCTTGATTTTGACTCTGAATTTGATTTTTCTCCAAATTTGATTTTTCTCCAGTATGGAAAAATTGATTTATTGTAGAACAAATTTATTTTCTTTTCACCTGGTTTACGCAATGAAACCTGGGCAAATTGGATTTCACTCATAGCTCAGTCACAGGAACAAATTGATGTGCACCTCTATTCATAACGGTCATGCATATGTCTCCTGATATCTGTTTCCTCTATACCTTTTTTATGGTTTTCTCCTCATTACCTAGATTTCCTCAACAAAGTCCAGACAATAATACCAGCAGGTTTTAAATTCTGTGGGTAGTACAAGTTCAAATTTAACTCCACAGTACATGTATGACATAGTATGAACATAGAACAGCATTTGACATCCATGAATGAGCTTAATTTTGAAAAACAGTTCCTTATGTGAAATCCTAGTCCTTCTGACTCGTTAAAATCACGGAGACAGGAGTTTAAAGGATGCATATGCAGATGTTTTACCTATAATAATGACCTTTTAAAAGAAACTAATGTAGGCTCTGATTCATCTGCTCTACTGAAATTAAAAGCCAATTTTCTCTTGCTTTAATGTGTCATCTCTCTTGGAATCATGTTTCTTGGCATCAAGGAGAGACTGACCTTTAGACTTGGCACCTGAAGTTGCTGGAATTGAGTTTTCTTTGTGTCCATCTTCGAACATGAATGTAAATATGTCATTCTGTAGGTTTGCACAAAATGAATACATGTTTTTTGAGCATTTAGTGCTGTTGAAGCTTTTGTGTGTCAGGTAAGTGAGAAGCCTATTTTAAAGTATTGAGAGCAATAAAACTTAAGAAAGGCATTCTCAGAGTATTTATTTTACTTATTAATGAAAATAGCAAGTCTCTTCTGTAGCTTCTTGTTTTGGCCTTTAACTTTTCATTAATTTCTTCTTTGTAACTAGCCTGCTCAAAGAATTAGTTCAAAACTGTCTTAATTTAATTGCATTTAATATTAATATCTTTTTACCTTTGATGTTTAATGTACTACTGCTATTAAAACATTGACCTCTGCTGGGGGTATTAGCAGACTGGCAGTTGTGTGATAATTAAGGTGTGTTTTGTGGATGTACAAATAGTTTGGAGAGAGAGAGTAACAAGATTACATTGCTATTCCCTGGAGCCCTCCAAAACTGTAAATATTTGGTTGGCAATAAATGCCAAAACAAAGATTAAGAGAATTTGCTGTCCTAAATCTCCTGATGGGTCCAGGCCTACCATTCTGGTTGTTGACCAAGCAGAACTGTCCCAGCCAGAAACAGGATGAGTTGTCAGTGTTTATATCCCCAGTGATCTGTTATATATGGCTCTAATTAAAAATAAGCCCAACTTATCCAAAATGCTTTTTTTTCCTGTTACTAAACACTCACAACTACCTCTAGGTGTCCACTCTTGCCAGCTGATTCTTACAATAAAAAACAGTACAGTGGATGATTTGCCTAGGGGTAAATTTTCTCAGAAGAAATGCAGTACAGGGTAAGTCTGATGAGCCGGTTAGGTTTTGCATTCTCTCTTTCTGCCTACCACACACAAACTATTTTGTGTGACTGGATCAGTTTGCCTCTCCTCATAAAAGCTTGGGTATCAATTTTTTTCCTGTGCTCCCACTTGAGAAATGTACTTTTTTTAAAAAAAAAAAACAGAAAAGGGTATAGAGCCATGTGTGGCACACAACCAAAATCCTTTCCAGTAGCACATAGCTAAGTGACTGGGCTGGATTTCAAGGGTTTCCAAAGGGACTATGGAAGGTGCCAATGAACCCTTATAACTGAGGATTAGTGAGTGTTTTCTGATGTTTGATACCTCCGATAGCTGTCTGCAGTCCCTCTGCAGTAGGTTATGAACTCCTGAAGCTATCAGATGTAATAAAATGCATGTCTGTCCACCATTCTGCGCTTGATCTCTACCTTCCCCCTTTCATTTAATACGAGAAATGCAAAAACTCTTCATAATGCGTGTAGAGGTCTGCAGGCACCTCTGTCTTAGCACCCTGTGATCCCTATGTGTATAATCTTTTCTTTATATTGGATCTCCATGATTGCCTGATTTTCATAATGCATTAATCACACTAAACTGCCCATGAGTTCATTGCTTGATAATAAAACTTCTGCTTGACTTCACGGTATTGCCTCTGTTGAGTGTGTGCAGACATGCTGTTTCACTTGAAAGTAAGTACTTTTTTTGTGAAAGTAAATATTTGATGGAAGGAGATGAAATTATATAGGATTTTCTTCTACAGATTTAACGTTGTTGAGTAACAGTACATTACAGTTGAGGCTGTTTATAGATGCATTATGCATTAAATACTTGATGACCCTTCTGTTTCATCCCTAAAATATCAGCAAATAATCTAATTTGGTAGACTAAAAAAACCATAGAAAACCTACACTACTGTACCGGTTCCACAATGGTCAGAACAGAACAGGCCTCCTTTATGGCCATCAACAGTATAGTCTGGATTATGCAATGTATAATGTATAGGAGAGTACTTTTCTCCTATACACTGTATAATCTCTCTTACGTTACAATAACCATGTAAAAACTATGTTTATCTTAGTTTTATATTGATAGTGGCTGTATTCTGGTTCAGTTCCTTAGACATTGGCTCTATTTGGAGTCATGTCTTGTCAGTGGTGTTTGATATAGTATGTATGTTGAGGTTTGGAAGGTGTTTCTTCACTATGGAATCACTCAAATTTTTCCATCTTCAGCTTTGGAGGTTGCCTGTGAGGACAGTGTTTTGTTGGTTAGACACCTTTCTTGATGGGGCAGAAATGGAACCAGGCTTTCCATAGCTATGACCATTGGATAGTTCATTCCGTTTGTCATCCTCATTATGAAACTGCAGGAAAACGCCAGCTCGCGCCAAAGGAAGCTACCAATACCAAAAGTGATTTTGCAAGAGAGGGTAAAAATCTTGTGGAAGGAAATTAAGCAAAAATGAGAGACAATTTTGACTTGTGCTAGAATTCGTTTCATGTGGTTTGTCAAACACTGTTATTGCCCACACCATAATAGTAGACTAGTAGTCCTCAATCTTCTTTAATTCTACATGAATCTTGTATTGCACTCTCCAGCATCACATAACTTCCTGCTGTCGGGATGAATCTACTTCATTCGTTTAATACTTTTACATAGTTTTAAAATGTTTGGATTAGTATTACATAAAGCCAATTCCCTTTTGTTCTGAAGAATGGTATCCAAAGGCAAATACTTCATTTTGATGCATTCGTGTATATATTTAAAGTGCATTTCAAATCTGCAACTGAAAATATATGTGAAAAAGCTGGAACTTGGTACGGTTTGCTTGCGTGTATGTGTACAGCAAACATAATCCATGAATTCATGTCCTTGTATACATATGCTCATCTTAGAAATGCAGTAGTGTGGAAATTTTGTAGTTTCTGTTTGAAGGGAAAACATTATTTCTAACAGAAACTAACCTAGACCCCTGAGTAGCGTGAGGGATTAATGTAGGAAACTACTGCGTGTCATGTAAGAAAGTACAAAAGACTGAAAGGACCTGCTCTTTGAGTCCCATATAAAGGAAAAAAGCTTCATTTAAAAATGAGCAAAAATTACTGAAAAAGAAGAAACTGGCAAGAGATGAAAGAGACGGATGTAGGTGTTTTCCTTTTGAAAAAAGTGGACTAGACTTTTCTGGGAATGAGAAAAGTCTGGCTTTCTGCTAGGAGGAAGAGGTACTGAGAGTGTGAATTCTGGGAAGGATGAAGTGATACCACAGGGGCGGTGATCCTGACGCATGTCTAGAAAGGGAGGTGCTTCAGTTTCAGCAGGGATGCCGTCACAGGGAGGTGTGTGTGTGTTTGTGGTCATGAACCTCCTCGGCTGGGTGTCCACAACGGTTTTATGCTGAGCTGAATATGGAAAGAATCAATGAACCAGCTGTTTATATCTGACCATCTCACTGAGGAATTCTAATCCAAGGTACTGTGTAACCTGACCTGAGCAGTTCACAATCCATGAATTTCTTCATGTGTATTAATAAAGTTTTTTGTTCTTTGCAAGTGAAGGTGTAATCAGAGGCGAGAACTTCAGGCACACTTTATTTTTTTAATTCCCTTTTGGAAATTTTTACTAACAGCTCTAAAATGCTCTCATTAAGCTATGTTTCAGAAATTTAAGGTTTGTAGCCCTAAGAAAAGTGCCTGTTTGCTACACACAAGTTAAGTTTACTTAAAAAAAATACAGGTTTATCCTAGAAACAGCCTCTAATTTTTTAGATTTCAGAGGGTGTGGGGTGTTCTGAAAACACTGAAAAGCTGCTCTGATGTTACACATTAGATTTTTTGGGGGGAGTGGGTAGATTGTAAAGAGGAAACTGTTGTGTTTTGGTTTTTTTCTTTTTTTATTTTATTTTCCATGTCACACTGTTTAATTCTAGATGCCCATGAGAAAAAAAAAAAATGGAATTAAATCAAAGACACAAGATGCCAAATTCATTTTAATAAGAGTTCACTGAGAGCCTGAAGGTGACAAACTTCAGGAAGTGTTAGGGAATATGTGCAAGCAAAAGGAAACTTGTGACTCCAATAAAGAAATCTCAGCAACATGCCCTCCGAGGAATCTATAACAGCTTCTCGAAAGATTTATACCATCACATTGCTTGAGCAGAGGCATGCCATACAATGTGCTGTACAACAGTCACACATAAGCATTCAAGATGGAAGAGTCTTTCTACCCTGTGACCAAAACGTGCAGTATGCTGGATTCACAAATAGCTCTGAAACCAGATTTGTTTTAGTGTGACCACTGTATGGTTATTGTACTTGCATTGCAGCTGGTTCAAGCTGTGCATGAGGGGGGAAAAAAAATTCTGTCCTGCAGTTCTGCTGGTGTTAGATTGCACAGAAAGAGAGATTTTTGGCATGCGTAGCTGTCGGCTCACCACATGGGAAACACGCGCTGATGCACATTGTATGAAGGTTAATGTAAAAACTCCATGCCGAATAGCAAAGTTTAAGTCTGGTGGAAAACCTTTAGGGCTCTCTGTTGTTTGATGAGGCCAATGCGGATAGACAAATGCTAAAAGACTGCACTGGGGTGGGGGGGCTGTATGTCATGTATAGTCTTTCTGAACATGAGAGTCAGCCTGCCTCTCTGTACCAGCTGACATAGGCAATCCTTTAAATCAGCTATAAACATTTATAGAAAAATAGCTGGAAACAAGCAATTGAACACTCATTTTGAAAGAGTTTGTGTCTATTACTAGAGATTCATTGTAAAATATATTTAAAAGGCTTGTTTGATAAGCAAAAGCATTAGGGCTACTCAAGGGATTCTGAGCATAGAAGATCTGTAATAACAGGGCTATACTCAGCCCCAAATGCTTTTATCTATTTCAGACCCAGATCTGACTAAATGAAAGTCTTCACTTGCCCGTTTTTCCTTCCATTTGAAAACCAGAATATAAAAAAATAAAGTTAGTATAACCCTTTATATCTAACCAAGGCTTTCAACAGATCAAATGTATTTCCCGAAATAAAGATAAAACAGAATGTTAGTTTGTGAAGCCTTGAATCATTCTGTATTTCAACCACTTAAAATACTTCAAACACACCTACACAATCAGGACAAGAAAGCTGGCTCGGAAATTATAAGCAAATTGCAGCTCTTCGAGACATCCTGTAAATTTTTTTCCCAGCTGCATTTAAATAATAAGAGCTCTTCCTTGTTTTGGGCATCATTGTTTTCATGTGTGATTTGAAACCATTTATCCTAAATGTGAAATTGAATAGGCTAATAATTAGAGGATTTCAAAGCCATGTCTTAACTTTCCTACTAGTCCTTAGCTGCAGAATAGTCTTTGCATATATCTTTGCTGCATAAAATTCTAACCAGAAGTTCACTAACAAGTTGGGCGCATGCCATCTAGTGATATACATAAGAATTATAACTTAAAAAATTGTCTCTTAGATGCAGACACATGCTATCCACTGAGTGAGTACTTCTCAAATAAAATAATTTGGTCATTAATATATATTTAGAATGTGAAACTTGTAATTTCTGTTGATTTTTCTTTAGTGAATGATAAACCGTGCAAAGGCTTTTCAGTCAAATATAATTTTTGATTACTCAGTAGCTTTCCCTAATGTAAAGGGCAAGGAAAATTCTTAAATGCCCATTGTCTGTACTTTCGAAAAATTTTACCTGTTGTACTTAAAGTGATAATTGCATGCTTCTGAAGGTAGTTCAAATTTTATGACACACTGTGCCAGTTTTAAAAGCAATAAAGTGAGAATTAGTTTATGAAAAAAGTAGGTTTTGACTGATGAAAACTCTCAGTACACCCCAATTATAAATCTGTGTTTCTTCTCTCAGACAACTTTTGAAAATATTTCTTAGTGGGTTTGGTATCAGGAAGCGTAGACTGGTATTCTTTGTGGTGGCAGAAATGGACATCACACAGCTGAGAAGTAAGGTGAGATTGCTTTGAGTTGACTTTGTACTTCTGTGCCTTTTGGATCTCCTGGGTTTTTCTCTGATGTCCAGCAAAATTAGTGTTCTTGTAATTTTCTTCTCAGTAATTCCTAAAGTCACTGTAGCAATAAGAGAAACCTTTTCACACTGAGTTTCTCTCCACTGCCCTATGACGAGCAACTTCTATAACAACTTCTCACAATGAAAATATTTGTCTTTGAGGAAACTTCAAGGTACCAATTAAAACTGGATCAATTTAAGGCTTTCCTTGGGCATTAGGCTGCACACCTGTAGTAAAGAGATCCTGTGTTTAGGCAAGATTTTTTTTTAACTTAACCGATACAGTACCTTGGATATTATAATTTATTTTTTAAAAAATTATTATTTCAATAAGTTAAACATCTGTTTACAAATATTTACTCAGGTAGAACTATTGTTCAGTTTGGAGAGTTTCTAAAGCCTTGTGATATAAAGGTAATTTACATGGAGAAGCTATACAGTCTTTTTCTTCTGTACAGTGTGAAATATATAACTATACAACTGTGAATTCAGTGTGAGAGAGGTGTGAAAGAAGAGAGAATCATTACTTACTGCAGGAGGATTTTATTAGGCAGAATGCAGTTATGCTGCTGGACAAAGTGCAATAGATCCCTATTAACTATTTAACAGCTATCTACAACAGCAGACACCTTATAAATTAATAGACATGCTCAAAACACAAAGTGGCTGTAGAGGAAAAGCTTAGAAGAGGGTGTAGATGAGCATCCAATTTAGTGGCTACAATTTAGTATCAGATAGCACAGTTCTGTCTTTTCTAAGAAGCCGAGAAACATGTTTTTGTGGAAAATGCTAGCGATTATCCGCTTCTAAGGTCCGTTTAGTAGCTCATTTTACTAAATGATGACTGTCTATTATAAAACTCAGACATAAATTATCGAAATGAAGAATCCATCACTATTCTGCAGGGAAAGATGCAGCTACAGTATGAATGGATAGTGTAAGTGGCTGATGTAGATGGGGTGACCTGATTGAAAACACATGTGCTGCACCTGGCAGTGCTAAAGAAGAGATGACAGCCAGTAATTCCTGCCTGTTATTTAAGGTTAAAAGTAGGGACATTAAATTGTCAATAATTAATTACAGCTTTATTGAGAAGTTAATTATTATAGCCTTTCTGGGTGCAGAAGGCTGCATGAATCTTCCATACTGAGCTTTAGTAATTGAGATGCAGTTTAACATTCCCATCCTGACATAGAGCAGAGTGGAAGATACTGCTTTATAAACAGAAATGCTGATACCTTCGTGCACCCTGCATTAAAATAAATATCCTACTTAGTTCCAGTGACTGCTTCCTCAGGGAAAAGGAAAAGACCACTTTCATCAGGAGAAGTTGAAGCAGAGCAAAATACATTTCTGTCAGCGCTAGTTGGAATGGTTCTCAGTGTAAGAAAAAGATTAAAAGAACGTGTGCATTTGAACAAACTGAGGAGATACTGAAACTGGGACACTTTGTATGGATGGAGTCTCTAAAAACATATCTTAATCTCTTAGGAGGCAAGAACTACCTGAGAGAAAAGTGGACCCAAGGCAATGGATATTCTGAGAAATCAGAAAATTATTCTTATACAATTAAATGACTCAATCACTTCTGCAAGGATGATAAAGCTTTAATAGTATGATCATGATTAAAAGCATTAAAGCAAATTGGTGGTCATACATCTCCCATTTGTAATAAAAAATGTTACAGAGATGCTACTTGGTTATGTGTTAACTTGTCTGGAAGGGATGACTTTACATTTCTGTTCTTGATCCAGTATGTTGCACTGTGTCAGGTTTCATCAGCCACATCGTCTTACACCACACAGAACACACGGCTGTGATGGGTACAGCCAGGCATCATTCATTATGTAGCATGAGCTGTATAGATTTTTAGTATGGGGGTTTTCTTCACCTTTGTTACCAAACTGGCAAATCTATGACTTTATTGCTTTATCAATCCATCAATTATACCATTACCTGAGTTTCAAATACCATATAAATTAAAATCTTGTGTAGACTGTTGAAAAACGTAAATATGTAAATGAAAGGAAAGTGGACCTGGAAGTTTCTCCTCTGGGGTGGTTTCAATGATTTTTAATACAATTTGATAAAGCACTTGTCTTGACTATTTCTGAATTGAGAAGCTGCTCTTAATATTTTAATTTCATGGGAATATTAGTGAGTGGCTAATTTAAGTTTTAGAGTGATTGCTACTTTAGACTCCCACTTGAGCTCACTTATGTCAATAGAAAGACTCCTAATGACCGTGTCGTTCTTTCTATTTTTCACTTTTTCAGTTTAACTTTCAAGCTATGATTTTCTGGCTATGACTCTTTCTAAAGTTGAATTTATTTGATTTTATTTGTACAAAATGTTATTTTGGGAGAAAATGTGTCATTTTCAAAGACATCAGCAATCGTCCTGTCTTAGACAGGAGACTGAATACCTTAGGCCTGAAAAAAAGAAGCCATTGGACATCATTCATCAGTTAGTGGAATTTAGTCTGCAAAATAGTCCAGTACTGGGGTATTCATTTCTTCCTGAATGACAAAAGAAAGCTAAAATAGACATTTTTTCATTTCACTAGAATTACATTTCCAAGAGAAAACTTGACAAGTTAAATTTTGAAAAGCTCTGTTTCAGAAGGAAAGCTGAAGTTTTCTTCAAGTCAGTTTTCCTAAGGGAAAGAAAGTCCTCTAAACACAGTGAAGCACCTGCACTTGCTAGGAGAATAAAACTGGTTTAGAGGTTTTAGACTAATTTAGCAGGGAAATTTAGCTAATTTTGTTTGTAGTGAAGCATAAAATTAGATGAGACCAAATACAAATGTAGCTCATTTGTTTCTTAGGATCTTTCTTCCTTGATACTTATTCCAACCTCTGAATAAAAGCATTTGGCTTTAGTAAAACTGATGAGGTGCATGGTCACAGGCCTCCAAATAGGGAAAAATCCCTCTGTGATTGGCTGCTGGAAAAGCAGCGTACTTAAATCCTGAGCTAAGAATACAGCGATTTTGCTGATCTGTCCCCAAACAAGTACTGGGAAGGAAGAAGCAGCCAGACAACGGTCATGAGCGTACCCCGAGATTGGTGGAAGTGAGGCAGACGTGCCAATAGCTCTGTGAAATACCTCTGAGGCTGTTGCAAGGACCAGGTCTTAAAAAACGTTTGATGGCAGAAAGCAGGGTAGTTCAAAAAGTTTGGATGTGGAGTTTTAGTGAGTGTGTCATCCACGGGTGCAGGTCATGCTGTCTAGACAAAAAGAAAATTCTAGCTTTCTATTCCTCCGCTCCTTATTATTTGAATACGGTGTTTTAAACTGATCATCAAATGCCAGAAAGACAGACATTTTAGTCTGGGCAGATAGATATGGGTCTAAAGCAGAGAATTAGATCAGCAGATCATCATCGTGGAGATTAAAGTTGAAATTGTATTTATGAAAAAGATCATTCGAGACAAGATTTAGAGCAAAAGAATCAGGGAGCTGAGCCTGGAGCCTGCAGAGCCCCAATGAGTACAGTCATTCTGAGGGCCCTGAGGGTTCAATTAACCTTGACAGCCTGGAGTCTCTTAAAAGGAGCAGAGCTTACGAATGAAATGCAATGAAAAATTACTACTTTTAAACTATTGGCAGTTTAAAACCTTGTCTCGACAGCAAAACCTACTCGGCAGACACCTCTAAAATGCTGTACGCTAAATGTGCTGTAAATTTATTCTTCTGGCAGGTTTATTTCTTCATTAAATATTTATGTTAGATGGGTTTTAGCATATGCATGACGTTGCTGTAAATTGAGTTAGAAATTTATCAGGTTAAGTCATGTTTGAGTCTAAAGGTCTCATTCTTGAATGTTCAGTCATGCAGCAAAGAAGAGGGGACCTACAAATAACAGTCCTCAAAGCAAAATGTAATAAATTTGAAGAGGCAGCTCTATTCTTCAGTCAATTCATATAGGTATCTGTTTGGGGATTTTTTTTTTTTTTCCCTTCTTCTCTGTTCCTATACGTTGCACCTGATTGGGTACACTTTTCTATTCGTGTTCTGTTATAGGAGATGATTCTTTTAAAATTTTATAGTTGTGCAATTAGTATACAAGAAGAGGATCTAAGTTTTTAATAGTGTGTCTCTTCTGTTAAGCGGTAAGGAAGGAGCTATTAGCAAGTTGTTCTCGAGTAACTGTTTGTTTTCTTTTATGTTAAATGGAGGACTTTCCAGCATCTTGACAAATGAACTCTTTGGCTTGCTATGATATATACAGAGTATTACCAAACATTTACCAGATAAATAGTTCTCTGTCAGTGGGTAGCTCTATGAGTTTTCTTTTCTATTGGATCTATTTTTGTGCTATACAGCTGCCATCACATCTATTGCTCTGCACTGCTTATATTTCATGATTAGAGAAATTAAATTTACCAAGTACTGGAGTAACAAACAGGAAAAATAGTACACAGCCAATTCTAATATGCAGTTCCTGCTAAAAAAATCATGGAACCTTTGGAATATAGGAAAATCTAATTTAATTACCAATAGTTGTATGGATATTTGTCAGTAACAAGTAACATGAGCCCATGAGTTAGAGCACATCAATTTAAATTTTTATTTGGGGGAGGGGAAAGGAGATATTCACAAATCAATGCATTTAATATTTGACCAGCTTTAGTTGACATTCTAGCAAATAAACTTTGCAGCCAGGAAATTCCCTACAGGATCTTTGCAGAATGAAAGAATTCTGTAACGTCTTCTAGAAATCCCATCTGCGTTTCTGGTAATATTCTGGAACAACTTCAGTGGGATCTTAAGATCCATATGGATCTTATTACAGTCCTCCTGCTTGCTATGGGACACTCTGGAAATTGAGGTGAGTTGTAAAAGATCATTAGCTAAACTCAATGTGATTAATTAAAACTTCAGATGCCTAGCTTTAGTGTCCTAATGTATCTTGTTAATTAAAAGGAAAAAAGGTTACTTGAATTCTGATAATTTTTTAAAGAAATACATGATCTTCATAAGTGGCACTTTTTTTTTTTTTTCCTCTTCCTTGGTAGCTAGGTATAAGATAGCTAGAATAGAATAATGGAGCATTCATGTTTATTAATTTTTTACATTTACTTTAACAGAAGAACTTCTACCTCCTATTTTTATTAAATACATAGACTGTTAATGATCAAATATACTGGCTGGCATTGCCAGCAGAAAAACTATGCCAGGGTTAGGGTTTTACCAAGGTAACTTCTCCCTGCTTATGTTTTAGCAAATCAGTAATGTTAAGGATGAACTAAAGCATGAATAGGAGGAAAATGGCTGTAGAGGGAAAAAGGTTTTGTTGAAAATTACTATTTGTTGAAATCTGTACATTTTAATTGTCTTAATTAAAGTTGTTAGAATATAATTATTTGCAGCTAACCTAACCAGTACCTCGCATTCAGCTGCCATGCAAAATATTCCTGTTATCTTCTTTATCTGTCGCCCCAACGGAACCTCTTATTTCCTGGTAGATTCCCACAGGCTATCAGAGTATTATACCATAGGAGAAGGAATAGAGAAATTATTATTATTGTGATGTTCACTATAGTGATTCCTTTTCTGAAACCTCCAAACTCATTTTCTGATGAGTATCTCAAATTGTGGCATTCTTAGTTACATTGAGGCTGAAAATTTGAATGTAGGGTCTTTCTTGACTTGTCTGTCTTGGTTTTTTTCTGTCATATGAGATGTCACAGAGCATTTATCAGGCAATAGCTTTTAAGGGAAAAGGGACAAATGCAGTAGAGGCATTGAGTAATCTAAACGCCTAGCTCCCATTCTGGATGTGTACAGTTACCCCATATACTGTGATTTCCATCCAAAGAAAACCTTATTCTGCAGGTAGGAGGTGGAGGGGGGAGTGGGCACCATGAGCACCAGTTACATCCCCCAGTTTCCAGGGTTCATAGCGCAAATGGCACAGAGTATACCTCTTTCTACAGTTTAAATACTGCTGCTGTGCTCATTTAGTCTAAACTGTTACATTCATACTGTTTAGCAACTATTGAATTCACCATTTGTTGTTGAGCCAGAATACTTCTGCTGGAAAGACTTCTAATTTTTATTTCAAACAATTCATGGGATAGAGAATCCACTGTATCTCTTGATATGTTGCTCCAGTAAGAACAGAAGAATGGCCAATGCTCGATCCCACTTTCCTGGTATCCTGCCTCTAACGGTGGCCAGAAAGTTTATAAGGACAAGAGCATCATATGATACATCCCCAGTACTTTCACAGTTTTTATGTATTTGTAGTTTGGGAATTTCTGAAACCAAATGGGAATTTGTGGTATGTATGAACCTCAGGGGTTTTGTCTGATCTCCCCAGGCGTTAGTAGTCTCCTTGGTGTTTAAACAGATGCATAACTTCCTGTATGAATCAATCATGATATATAACGGTGTCGTGGTTTAACCCCAGCCAGCAACTAAGCACCACCCAGCCGCTCACTCACTCCCCCCCGGTGGGATGGGGGAGAGAATCGGAAGAGTAAAAGTGAGAAAACTCACGGGCTGAGATAAAGACAGTTTAATGGGTAAAGCAAAAGCCGTGCGCACAAGCAAAGCAAAGCAAGGAATTCATTCACTACTTTCCGTCGGCAGGCAGGTGTTCAGCCATCCTCAGGAAAGCAGGGCTCCATGACGCGTAACGGTTACTTGGGAAGACAAACGCCATCACACCCAATGTCCCCCCCTTCCTTCTTCTTCCCCCAGCTTATATACTGAGCATGACGTCATATGGTATGGAATAGCCCTTTGGCCAGTCTGGGTCAGCTGTCCTAGCTATGCTCCCTCCCAGCTTCCTATGCACCTGGCAGAGCACAGGAAGCTGAAAAGTCCTTGACTAGTGTAAACTCTGCTCAGCAAAAACCAAATCATCAGTGCGTTATCAACATTATTCTCATCCTAAATCCAAAACACAGCGCTCTACCAGCTACTAGGAAGAAAACTAACTCTATCCCAGCTGAAACAAGGACAAATGGGTACTGCTTTTGATGTTTGAACATCTTCAGACCTCAATTATTAAAAATCTTAATACAGTGGCATCTGAAAATGCTGTATTGGTTGTCTTTTTTGATATATGAAACCAAGAAAAGCTTATTTGATTCTTGAGCCTTCTGAGGACAAAATCACAGATACAACAATTTTCCCAGACAGAAGACAGAGAGAAGGCACTTAGATGAGTCTTTTTTGGAGAACATTGAGAAAAGAGGTAGCAGGACCAAGAGAAGAAAGAAATAATCACTATTTTCCTTTTCATAAGTTTCCTCTGTTGTAATTACACTATGTATGTGACTTAAGTGGTGTAAAAGACCAAGTACCAGAAGGCAGGACCCGTCTGCATCTCTAGTACCTCATGGCTATGTGCATCACTCGCTGTACAACTTGTTTTTCACAAGTGGCCAGATAACAATGAATACTGGAGCAACATAGCAGGCCAGAAACGTTAAATTGTAAGAAAAGGAAGTAAGGAACAGATTAGTGCTAATAAAAAAAAAAATCTTTTTCAGGCACTTAACATTTTGATACTCTACTCACAATGAACATTTAAATTCTATGAAGCAATCATTTTCTAACTTATCTGAATGGCAAGTCCTAACAATGAAAAATAAACGTAGTAATGGTCTAATGTGTGCATCTAAGGAGGTCTTGCATGCATTATTTGCTCCTAATCTCTGTCGAGAAGATAAATGTTATTAGGATATTATGCCATTCATATTTCTCCACTTACTCTAAACTGTTAGTATTAAATAGAACACAGGCAAGAGGCTAGTGAGTGTGATACAAACCAAATCCATAGTTCTATCTGGGATGAAATCAAAGACAAAGATTTGTTTATATGCGTTCTTCCAAACAGGCCATTCATTTTCAGAATTAACCCAACATCTAAAAAACTGCTATAATTTCTTTTACCAAAATGAGTGTTTTATTTATAGCACAACTAAGAAGTAGGGGTATTTGATGTCTTTCTGGCAAGCTAATATTAAAGTCATGGCATTTATGGTCTGTATTTATATCCCCTGATTTCGGTGACTTCCTGCTTTTGGTGCCAATGATAAGATAAAGAAGCTGGGCATAGACCTACAAAGGAAACGCACATAAATATATAGCTCTCTTTTTTTTTTTTTTTTTTTTTTTCTCCATGTAAGTAGGAGTTTCAACACATCACAGGGAATCTAAGCTAGGCATTTAGAGTCCATAAGCAGTTGCATAAATATGTATCAACAGAACACACTTTATTTTCTTTGTTTTACCACTTATAAGGAACCAGTAATAGGAAGAAATAACTTGATATCTGTCCTTCTCATGTGATTACTATTACCAAGAATTTAATAATGTCCTGATAGGCAGCATTTTTGGGGGGTAAGAGATTGGAGAGGAAATCCAAAGACTTACATTCTGTTCTGTACCAGTGATTTGCCATTCATTTAAGTAGTGACTACTTGATTTACCTCTGTTTATTGCTGTATCGCCTTCTCATTCTTTCTGTCTTGTGTATCAAGTACAACTTTCAGCAGAAGTGTTTTTATTGCTGCATATCTGCTCAAAGGAAGCAGAGTGACAAATGGAGCTTTGAACTCAGTTACACTCACTGTTATTATGTAGGTAAAAACATTAAAAGACTATGAAACGACTGTATCAATGTTGAAGAATAGCACGTGCGACACACAATAGCTGTTCTTTGTCTCTTTCTTACATTAGCCAGTCTGTACCTCCTGTGCTACCTAATGGTGGTACATTGAATAAGTTTGTTCATATTGAGGTTTTTCTCTGCATGGTTATCTTTGCCATCTCTATAGGGTCAGTTCACTTTAGAAAGTCCTCTGCACCTTTCACTGTCTTTCTGAACAGCATTGCTTCATTTGAAGACTATACTTAGAACTAGTTCATTGTATGAAACAGTCATGATAGTAATTCGTTCAGGGGAAATTGCTTTTCCAAAGGTGGAGAAGTTAATTAAGTGTGTAACAGGAGGAAGCTAAACCTTACTAATTAGTGAGAAGGGTAACGATTATGGGAGAGAACAGATGACACTTGGCTGAAGATGAACTCAAGAAATTGCTTTAGCCAAAAGGAAGTTAGAAGAGTGAATAGAAGATGAGCTTTAAGAAAGCAAAGACTCTGTCACTGTGTCCTGATAAATTATACCTCATTTATAGTGTGTCTGCTAGGTGTTAATCAATAATACGTCGGGATGATTCTTCACTCCTAGGCACATAGCCTGCCTTCTGTTATATAGAATTTCACTTAAATCCTTTGGGTTCTCCCCAGGAGGATGTACTGAATAAAAGGGTGACAGCTCTTACAAACAACTGCAAGAATGTTTTTCGGGAATCTGAACTTCTGTGGTGAGGAAACTGCGGCACCAGTGCTCTGCTCTACTAACCCCTTGGGAAGGCAAAGGCAGTTAGTCCTGGGAGGCCTACCAGCAATGAGTTACACAGCTATATCAGCCATATCAAAATCAGGGGCTATATTGTCCGTAGGTTGCTCGACTCCCAGGATGCTGTATTTAGTTCTGAACTGTAAAGTTATTTAACATTCAGGAAAAATAATTACAACCCTCCTATGTAAGTAGGTCCCCGTTCTAAACTCACACTTACTGGTTTTAGGTCCAGATAACTACTGACTTTCTATAGTCAGGATAAAGATATTTTACTTCTTTGATTTTGTGGTTGGGGGAAAAAAAAAAGGACTATTTCCTATTGTTCTGCTGCATAGAACTCAAATGTTTGATCCTTGATATCTTACTGTCATTGTTCATTGGGAAGTATTAGAGGATCATCAATCCACTTGTGTCCTCCTGTAAGGGAGAGTTGCATGTGTAATTGAAATGCTTAATTGGTTTCTTTGTGCATCCTCCAGTGCCGGGTTAAATCTGTATTAGTGAAGAGGACTAATTCAAGGTTAATATGCTGTTAAATCCTTATTTTAGAATTTAAGTAGGTACTGCTGGAACACAAGTTGACATCAGCCTTCCTGACTTACGTTAGTTAGACTGCAATAACGTATAAGCATGTGTATGTCTTTCTATATATAAATACGTTTGGGTTTTTTTAATAAGAAAGAAAGATTTTCATTAACTTAGGCAGAGCTGTCTAATAGCAGAATTCCTTAGTAAAGTTTTAGTGAGCTAGGGAAAAAAAAAAAAAAAAAGAGAAATTAAGATAAACATTTACCTAAAGGAAAATTGTTTCTTTGCTTTAGGTAACATTTGCTATTTAATCATAAATAAACTTCAGTATCTTTGAGGCAAAAACTTATTAGGCAAGTCTTCAAAAAGGTTAAATACAGAAGAGTGTGACTATCCGTTAAGAACTTAAAAAATATGAATAAAATTTATTCACATATTACAAATTTGTATGATGCTGTTGGTAAAATGAGAGGAAACTTCAACACTAAAAGACAGAGTTTTCTAGCCTGCAAGAGATTAGTCTTCAAATTATAAACAAATCCTAACCATTAAAGGAGTGAGAAATTCCAACTAGAAGTTGTTAGACATTGATATTCTCTCTCTCCATTTCTGGACTGGTTTTCCCAAGTGTTACCCATTACTGTCATCCTGTTTGTTCAGATGGGTGGGGAAGATTGCTTCAGATGTTGGTTTTGTGTTTGGTCCAAAGTAAAATTTTTACTTGTGGTGTGAATTCAGAGCTAGTCATCATTCATACCTCACTTTTAATAGGGTAGTTCTATTTAATACTTTTTGTATATCGTATGCAGTAATGTAAATATTGAACAGGGAAATAATTTCTTCAGTTGACAGAGGATTACCAATGACAATGGTGTGCTCTATCTACAGCAAAATCAAACTGATAGTCCTAGATTTCATGTTATGCATTTCAACAAAAGCTATTTTATAAAAATAATAACATTTAACCTGTTGTAATTAAGTATACTAAACTCTTTCTCAGCATTTTCTTTCAGTTCTTCAGTTAAAGGAACTCTATTATAAAGCTCTGTTTCTCAAAGACTGTATCCATACTGCATTCCCATGGCTATTTGTATAACCAGATGAGACAATTATAATGTTGACCTGCGTTGTTATAATGACAAATCAAATTCAAACTGCTCACAAATACTATTTTATCTTGTTGGCGCACGGCATCAAGGCTATGCTACGAGAAACTTATAGCCTGATTTTTGGCCATGTGACTTCAGCCTTCTTTAAGGCCAATGTTCAAACTCCAGTGTACTGTAGACAAATACCACCACGTGCTTATGACCTTTTCTGGTTTCATTCTGTTGCCAAGGACAAATAAGTGCAGTTCACCTTCGGTTTCAATATTTCTTTCCTTTGAAGCAATAGGTCTGGCCTTTCATCAGTCTAGTAACTGGTACCTGCATACTGCAACCAGTTCTTTGTTCTTTTACTTGGAATGAATTGATGGTCGGTGTCCTGGAATGAATAAAAATAGAAGGGAGAAAAGCTTTTTTCTTCGCTCAATATTTAACTTGCAATAAGAAGAGTCAGTAACGTTACAACGTAAAAAAAAAAAAAACAAAAAAAAAACAAAACAAAACCAAAAAACCAAAAAACAAACAGATAAAATGTTTTAAACTATTAAATTTCAATCATCTTTGTTTAGAGGATGTTTTAGCAAATACTCTTTCACAGCATTGTCTGTTCTGGATTTAGTAAATTCGTAATATCTACTAAATGAATAGTTCATAAGAGAGTTATTAATAAATGCCCGAGATGGCTCAGCCTTACAAAGGACAAGAATGCACTTGGAGTTCTCAGCATTACAGTGCTGTGAGGCAATTGCTTCGTTGACGTGAAAAAAAACTTTTAGGGCAGACATTTTTAAATTTAAGTCTAAACCAGTTTCTTATTAGGACAATTCCTAATGGAAAGTGTGGGAAAAAAAATGGAAAAAGTAATCAGAATATATTAATCATTTAAACTTCCTTGGAGTCTGGACTACTATAGTTGTAAATAGTGATACCAAATAATATAAAAAAGGTTCTGCATTTGGTACACACATAGGATGTGGAACACCTCTGCGTTCTGCCAAACATTATACGTGGTTCATGTGATGCTTACTATGTCAAACTAAGGAACTTAACATGGCCTATCTTCTGCCAATGAGAACATTGTTATAATAAATGACAGTTGAAAGAGATTTTTAAGCAGACAAGGTTATCTAAGTTTTTCTCATTTACTGAGGGTTTGTAAGAATTCATTCGCATTAGCCTATGTGGGCTACTATTTATTTGTACTACTGTAGTGCCTGGAAGCTTTTCTTACTTTACATAGACAATATTTTTTGTGCTAGATGCCTTATAAATGATGCTTCTATGTAGAGAAAAGGATTGAGTGTATATATGTGTGTGTATACATATATGTGTATTCATACATGTCTGTGAAATAATAGTCTTCAGTGAAGACTGTCACTTGTGTGATCTGAAATAGATGACTAATGGAATAATTCGTGTTATTGCATTTCTGTACTCATCTTTATAAAACTCTTCAAACAGTCCTTTGCCTGAAGTCTTAAGCAATAAACACACTTGATAACATGCCAGGTTGATGAGATAAAAAATGCTTTAGATACAAAATATTGTTGGTAAAAGTCTATGGGAGACCACCTGTAATAAGGTTATCATATTTAGGAAAGGAGACTGTGACAAAAGAGGTGCAAATATAGAAAGTATCTACTCTTACCAAACTCAATGATCATTATAAAGAACTTAAAGTTATGTTACTTTCATCTAGTGGAAAATGAGCACCTAGAAAAATGGCAGAAGTCATCTGTTGCCTTAAGGAAAACTGTTGAAATCGATTATGAGGTTTGTATTCCAGATGAAGAGGAAAGGAAGCTAAATTCTAGGTATAAGTATGAAATCAAAGTAGAAAATATATTCCTTCTGATTTGCCACAAGACTTTAAAGATCTTGTCACAGAGGCCTGGTATAGGATGAGAGTTTAAAATATAAAATTGATATGTTTTACTCTATGCACACATGGAAGTAAGACTTAGAGAACTGCATGCTATTTTAAAATCCTTTGCAGTCATTTCTGTCATCAAAATAAGATCTAAAAAGTTTCTATTGCATGATGTAATAAGGAACAGTAAAACTGATTATTTTAGAATTTATTTAGGGAAAAGAGGCAGAGGTAGGAATGAGATTAACAAAATATCCTAGATTCATCTGCAGATAATAGGATTGCATCAGGGATAAATTTGGCCCAATTTGTTTCTTAAGCTTTTTATATCTGAAGCTTGAGTTCAAGTCAATAAGAGAAGAAGGTATAAGATGCTCATAAGTGAGTTATAGGACTTTGCAATGCTAAATGAAATGTATTTAGATTTTTTTGATTTTAGGGTTGTATTATAACTGTAAAACATCTTCTTAGAGTGTTTCACCTCTCTCCTCCTGCTCCTCTTCTACCTTGTCACAAAACATTTTGAAACTCCAAATGCTCTAGTCAGAATTTACTTCTTCAAGAAAATTCTTTAAGGCAAGTATAAGTGGTTCATGCCTAGCCTATTACTGGAATAGTGAACTGGAACGGTGAATAAGACAACCATAAACAGTCTTTGCTGCTCTATCCCATTCCCTGGCTATTGGAACATCCCCAGAGGAAGTAATGCAGCTTCTTGCAAATTAAAGGAAGTCAGCACCAGCTCTTGTTCTGATGGCCTTGACTGGTCTTAGATTTGTACCTATAAATGTTACGTACCACTCTCATTCTCTGCCTTTCTTCTCAGGTCCTCCAGAAGGCAAAGAGAAGGAAGTATTGAGTTTACAGAATATAGAATCAACACATCTTTCATTTGAACTATTCAAAATTTCTCACTGAGTTTTGATCTTGGTAATGTGTCGATTCCCCTGCATTCTAATTCTGTTCAAAAAAGTTCTTCTATCCATGGCTGAAGAGGCAGAGTTGCACTCTTTGTCCATTTTTTTAAAAAAATGATAAATCTCTAACAGTGTTTCGTGTTTGCAACACTTGCCCTTTTCTCTGGCTACATTTATGCAAAAATGAATTTGCTAACATTGGTGAAACTAATTCACAATACTCTGCAGACTTGCCTGACTTCAAGGGTTTTTTTGCTTGTAATCTGAAGACCTCAAAGTCATGTTCCCTTGAAGTGCAACTGGGCACTTGATTGTTTTGATCGAGGTGGGGTTTATTTCATTTTGTTAAATGTTGCCATCTACAGCTATTTGTTTGTGGAGAAAAGACTTTTTTTTTTTTTTTTCTTCTCCTAGGGATATACAGGAACTTTGCTCTGGGTTAATGGAACATATTTGTCTAATACATTAGGGCATAGATCTTTAGCTGTGCTGGAAGAATGCATGTTAATAGAAGGGATGCATTTGATCTAATGTCACCTTTCCTTTCAAATGTCACTGTTACATTGTGATATCCTCAGAGTGGTTTGAGCTATGTGACAGGGTCTCTCAGATGGTTCCTTTCAGCAACGAGTTGATTAAGCGTATTGCTGCCACCCCCAGAAATGGGATGGAGTGGTTATGAAGAGCACAACCAACTGACAGGTGCTTTACCTGGCAGAAGTGGAAGACAGAGGCAAATATCCTCAACTAGGAGATAGCCTCCATCATTCAAGTTGTTTTTCAGGCTGCCTTCTAAGACTTTTAGAAAAGGTACACACTTAGAGCAGCTCTTTCAACTCTGTTGAAAGCATCTGACTAGGTTTTTACATGTGAATATGAGTGAAAGAACACTTGGTTTCCCAACCTTCTACCCTTGCCAACCTTTCTGTGAGAAGTAGGCAGCTTTCAGGACTGAAGTTTATTAATTAGACAGGTAGAGTAGCTTGGGTAAACTTGCCCCAATCCTGACTTCTGTTCATAAGAGCACAAGGTTCAGAAGTTCAACATTATGTCTTGCTGGAGCGTCTTCTGTTACATTCTCTTTTATGAGCATTATGTTTACCTACTGAAAAGAAAGCAATGGCAAATAAGAGAGAAAAATGAAAAAGAAGTTTGACCTTTTCAAAGCTGGAGATGTACAACACGTGCTCAGAGCTTTTGAAGGTTATAGACATTGCTTTCAATAAAGCTGTAGGACATAATTTAAGCTTTCTTCATTTCATCACACAAGTTCTCTCTGCTGGCAAGCTGAATTCCTCTTTACCTGAGGCATTCGAGGCATGTTGTGGTAACTGCAAAACTCCAGAATTATGAGTACAAAAAGTATGTCCTATAATTGTAATTGCTTTTATGTTGATTTTTCAAAATACCATTTATCACCAGTGAACTTGACAGCCTGTCATTTTTATTTGAAGAGGTATTTTTACATTTAAATAATCATTACAATCACTGAAACCATAATGACTTAAAAGCAGCCATATTTCCTTGGGAAAGTTGCCTAGAAACTAAAATTTTGATGCTTCAGTGCTTCAGACTCAGAGAAGTAGATGAAATAAAAGGTCTAGTTTCCTGAGTCCTTAGTATTTGTACTCTTGGGGAGAAATCTGGAATCCTCCATCACCTGACCAGTGAAAAGTAGTCAAAAAATCCAATGCAGGGAAAGGTATATGAAGACACTTGCATCCACTCGGCATCTGGAGATCAACACTCTTTCTTGAAAAGATGCACTAATATAATTTCTGTGAAATGCTTGAATGAGGTTTACTGCTGTCTTCTAAGTAATGACCAGAACGGACAGTGCAGAATATGTCATCACATGCTATTCTTTAATGACCAGGATCTGGAAAACCTGTGGTAATCCTTACTCTGGCTGAAGGGGTTGACATTTTCTACTCGCAGTTTCTAAAAAGCATCCTAGCATGCTGCAAAACCTGTGTGAAAGTATTCACTGCACAGGAGAGGAAAAAATATTGGGCCAGATAGACAGAAAGACAGAGCAAGATGCAGCCTGACTCTGAAGGCTAATGGCAATGGCGCTCCCTAATAGAGGGAGTCCTGGAGGAGCCAGGACTTAAGACGTTAAGATGTCTTAAGATGTTCTGTTTTAGCTGTAGTAAACAGATTGCAGAAAAATATCACATAGCCTTGTAGGTTAGTAGATGGATGTTATCTGTCTCTTATAATGTGTATAATACTTTCAAATATATTTCTTCCAAAATGAATGCCCTTTCACTGATTTGGAAGTATTTCACCCGTTATAGTTAATCCTCAGGACCTCAGCAAATTTGGTTGTTTCCACTCATTTAAAATATATTGCAGAACTCCCATTGTCTTCTTGTAGCTCAGGATAGGTTCCTGGTTGAAATGATGTGATGCTCTGTCTGAAAAGGCATAAGAAAACAGGCAAAGAACAACTTTGCAGCTTACTTTGATGATACTGTGTCATGTTTAATCAGTGAAGATTGAACCAGTCACCTTGAGATTCTGAGAGCATTGTTCGATACCATTTAAAACATTGATTTTCTGTAACTATGAATCCTCTCAAGTAGTCATTAGACAGGAAGCAAGTTACCTGGGGGTTTTTTAATACAGAAAATGTTAGAAAGATAGAAATCTAGCCTGGAGGAGGCAAGCTGGAAACGGAGGAGCAGTTTGTCAGACCTGAAGCAAAGGTATGTCTCCCAGGACTGGCAGGGGTGATGGTATTCAACTGATTCTCAGAAAGAGCTAGAACAACTTTTTGACCTTACCTCACCTGACAAGAATACTTTTTAGATGACTAAAAATGGACAGAAAGTGGTAAAAAAAAAAAAAAAAAAAGGGAAAAAAAGGAAAAAAAGTTCTTTATGAAGAAGAGCTAAGCCTTGGATCTCTTTTTCAGAGCTAACATTAGTCGTGAATGTTTACTGCCAACAGATGTTTCAGTGTTAAGGCAATTACTTGAAAACATTGCCCAAGACTATGTGAACCTTTACTTCAGCAAAAAGTTATTTTCCATAATCTCTCTTGGTGCTTGCAAATGTTGAGCTACAAAAAGAATGGTTATTACAGGTGTTTACTGTCGTCACTTAGCCCATTGGTTAGAATGATAGAGAAGTATCTGAAAACAATGTTGTCAGATCATGTTTAAATTACAACAGAAACATAGGAAAGCAAACATACATGCAAAAATATCAGCAATAAGGAAAAAAATACATATATATTTCTTTTTTCTAATACAACTTGTATTAGCTGTCTGCTTCTGACAAGCACCATTTACCTAAATTACAGCAGTACCAGAACTTGCTGGAATCCTGCTAATCTAAGAAAAGCTCCTAAATAAAATTGTCTATTGCTATAATTAGAAGTAATTTATAGGGATATCCGTGTACGTATATGTAAGCTATTGGGATTTTATATTGATCTCAGCACTGTGGTACAAGTGTGGTCTGAATTTGGTATTCTGAAGTACAGCATCATTGACAGAAACCGCTGTTGGTTAGCGGGCTATCTTGTATTATGGAAGAAATGATGGAAATTACTACAACAGTACATTTCTGCAAAATCAAAGGATGGTTTTGAGGACTACATTTGGATGTACTTAAGTTTTCTATTTCACACCAAAGATGACCAGTTTTGAAACTTGTTTTGCAATAGTTTTAGTCATCAAAAAAGTAAACAGTTTGAAATGTAACAATTTTGTTTCTATTTGCCCTATCTGGCAATACAAATACGATACTGTATGGGCATTTCTGTTGGACTGGAAGAACAGTTTTGGTGGATAACTTGTCATTATTTTGTGGGTACCTCAGTAGGAATTGCCTAAGCAGAATGAACATAAACTGCATACTAATAAATTCAAGCATTTCTCTGTCTCTGCAGTCAACACTAAAATATTTCATATTACTTCAATATTGAAATGTAGCAAATGGAACCAGTTTATCAGGGCTTCTTACATAAAATTTGTCATTAATTTTCTTTGCTGTCCTGCTTACTGTCCTGCAAAATCTACAGACCTTAGTGAAGACTGTACATCATAATTGATTTCTGGATTGTTATGAATGACATAAATTTACCTCAACGAATTCAGTTGTTAAAGCTTCCAAACGCTTATTTCCCTTATCCAACATGGTTCTGGTGGTTTTACGTTTGTCTTTGACAAGCTGCTTTTCTGCAGCATCTTTCATTTTAGTGTGACAGAACATATTTGAATGAAATAATCTGCAAGTGAATTGAGGGATTAAAAAGTAATATAGTTAATTTAGAAAACTTTGATAATACAAGCAGGTTTTTTGAGGTATACTTAGATATGACACTGGACAAGGGAGTGAAGATAGGTCTAATTGCCTCTCGCTGATTAAGAAGCTTGAAAAGTAGCTTTGTAAATCTACTGGTTATGCAGGGTCTTTGCTTATTGTGTGTAGTGATTCCCCTGGCACTAGTGGGAGAAGATATTTCTTTATTTCAACATCACTTTATCTGACAATGACCCTCTCTCTGTACCTGCCTGAGAACATACTAGAAAACTATTTGTGAGCAAATAGAACTGACCTCAGCAGGGACTAATTGCTTCATTAAGACAAAAATCAAGGGAGTACAGAAAAAGAGGGCAAAAGAGTGTTGCAATTAAAATTGACAGCTTTTTAAGTGTTAAAAAAAATTCTGTTACAGTCTGATGGGAAATTTGGCAGTGGAAAAAAGGTTTAAGTTGAAAAATGGAAATACTCTATTTAGAAAATATTAGAATGAAAGGCATTGTAAGTTCTTTTCATCAAAATGAACAGCTTGGTGACAGTTGCATGGTTTCATATAAACATTTCAGTTTTGTCATAGCTTTAGCTTAAAAAGACATATTATGAGAAAATTACGCTTTGCTATAAAATGTCCATCTGATTTATTTTCCCCCTTGTTACAATAGGCCTTTTGCGCTTGTTTGCTTTGGACAAGGATCAAATTTTTTCTCCTTGTCTTTTTATCTTCTCCAATATATCTCATATTAGTTGATGTTCTAGAGGTTGCTTTGCTGGAATTTCAAGTCGATACCTCATTTTAACTAGCTGGGAATGAAGGGCCAGTCATTTTTCTCTTGTAAATGTATCTCAGAGAGCATAGGATTAATCTATCATTAACTTTGATCAGTAGCTCTCAGAGATATGTATATGCAGAAAACCCAGAAGAGGCCCCACAAATTTGTCCATGAAGCACATGTTTGTTTGTCTTTTTTTCTGGAATGCTTTTAAGGCCACCATAAAGCATGTCTCCTTATTTTGAATAATGTTCATAGAACACTGCTGAAGTTTAAGTGATAAAATCCATGTGTCTGGGGTCTGGCTCAGTGCTTGTTTTCTTGTGGTTAGCCCCACAGTATGCATGTATCCATGAATAATAATTAATAATACATATCCCCTCCTCTACAAAATAAAACTTACTCTAACATAACAAACATATTTACCATTCAAAAGATATTTGTATATTAACAAAAATCAGAATTCCATCAGTTATTAATACTTACTGATTAATATCAGTTATTAATACTTTTTAATATTTAATATGAAATGAAATATTCATTTGAAACTAGATATATGCACACAAGGTGAGCTTTCCATATTTTTTAACTCCTGTGTTATTCCTAGCTATTTTCTCAAATGAACCACTATACTTGTGTACATGTAATATCTGTGGCCTATATCATACTGCCTTTCAATTCCTACATTGGTTTTGTACCTTGACACTTCATTGGATGATTCTGGTCTAGTCATCAGTGTTGCCTCCAAGCGTTGAAGTCCAGGTGTCGTCTCCAGGCTACATTGCTTGGATGGGAGGTGGATGCTGGGGAGAATGTTTGAATCATGTAATGCTTCAACCCTTCCTTCCCAACATCAGTCTACTTTTTGTTTCTGTTTGTTTCATAAAACTGGTCAAATGTTTCTTTTGGGTGTAGTGTTCCAGTGGGAGTAGCAGAATTTAGTTTTAGGCCTGTCCTCAGTTTTCCCTGTTAACTGACTCTTTGATGCTCATTTGTAAGTGCATGTCCCTGCAGGATTGTGGCTATTTTGGTCCTTATTAGACCCTTTTGTACTTTTTTGAATTGCAGGTGTCTCGCTGACTGTCAGTGGCTTGGTTCTATGCCAAAGGCTGGGTAACTACAAATTAGAAATAGCACTAGTTAATTTTTAACTGTTTAAGTCGTCTTTGGTTTCTGCCATTCTTCCTATTGCTAAGTAGTACTTAGGCAGCAGTATTTAGTAGGCACTTATCTTTTAATGGTTGTTAGGAACACTCGTGCAAGAAGGTGCATTTTACAGTTACTAAGGAGCGGGGGCTGGACCTTTAATTATATTAAATAATTCTTCTGGTTCAGGATTTCTTCAGAAATAAGCACACTCATTTTCAGAGTAGACCTATTTATCTTTAGGTAGGTGGCAAAATCTAGCCTAGATGTGAAGCGATGCTGATACTTCTTGGAGACGCGGATAGTTTTATCCAGAAACATGTAATATTAATTAGATGTACAATTATTTCTTATATTATATTAAAGTAAAATATGCATATTGACCTCTGTTCTGTTAAAATGCAGAAGTTCTAGTGATACCATTAGCATATTGATATGTCATCAGCTGTTCTACAGTTTCCAGTACAATATAATTAATTCTACCTAAGATGGTTTCTAAAAATATGCATTTGGCACTCAAATATATTTGTGGCAGACATTATAGGAGAGTCATGGAGCTTTATGACTGTATTTAATAATTCTTATCTGCCAATTGTTTCATTTTTTAATTATTATTTTAAACTGTTGCAAACAATGCTGTTGAATTGTCAAGCTACGTCTGCCATACCATGAGTCATTGAAAAAGCAAAGAGAATTAGCTTGGCTGTGCTTCATTTCCCACCAGGTTTATAACTCCATTTCCAAGCAGTCTCTAAAATCTTTTGTGAAATTAACTGATTCATAGATTATGTTCACGTTTTGCTAAAGACATAGCTGAAAAATCAATAGATACCAAATGATAGACATTGAAACCTGGTCTTAGAATATCCAAGTATCAGGTTGTACCCTTGAGTACACCAAGAACTATTGACAAGGCTGGGGAAAAAAGTAGTACCAGGACTCTGGCACGGAAGGTGAGGTTACTGGAAGGTATTTCATTGTTTTGCTGGTGATATGAAAGAGCTATAAACCGGTCCATTTGTTTACTGATACACGTTTAGCCATCTTTGAAGCCTGGTCTGCATTATAAATAGTTGTTGGTGCAACTACATCTGTATACTGTGCTGGCAAGGTATTCCTGGTATGACAACACCTCATACATGTTAAAACTCTGCTTAGACGAATATGACCCATTCCAGTGCCCTGCTTAGCTTCCCTTCCCATGAGGCACAGCAAGCCACGCTAGCAAGAACGCAGTATTTGCCATTAGGTCTATCTACACGAAGAGCATGGTTACTTTGGTCACAAATCACACTTCATTACACAACTCTGCCAGAAGAACTTTTTAGTTTAGAACTTGCCTCAGGCACAATGTCTCCCAAAGCTATTTCTGGGCTGGTACGGTTTATATAACATCTTTTGTTCAAGGCTGAGCCTAAAACCACAATGCAGCCCTTGCTTCTAAACAAGCGAACACCTTTTTTCTTTTTTGTAACATTTCCATTTTCAGCTCTGACATTAGTACATTTTGTGGTTTCTAGGAATTAATATTTAAGTTTTAATGTTGTTAATAGATCAGCTTTTACTTTACCTGTGTTGCTAGAAGCAATTAATAATACCTTGATTCCCCATGAATAGCATAAAATATTGATATAAGAGCAGAAAGACTATTTATACTCCCTGAATTATATACCCTCGTTCTACTTGTCCATAGCAGACAACTTTAGTAAGACTTTTGGAGGAGAGTTTTGTTGGCTTCTCATATACTGTCAGCCATATCTACTAATATATTTGGTTTTGGTTTGGAGTGTCGTATCATTAGCTATTCCATATGTTTTAGTCAAAGAAAACATATTGGGTTCACTAAGGAGCAAATGGGTAAAATTTTTTTACCTATCTTCTATAGCGGGTCATACCAGCTGATCTTAACATCCTTCTTGTCCTTAAAATCTATAAGTAGACAGTGAAGCAGGGCAACTGGCAGACTTTCAGTTCAGTGACCAAGCTGAAAATTCTGCGGGAGAAATGGATGTGAGTTTGTTTTGAACATAAATTGTTTTGGGGAATTTTTCAAACACTATAAATTTGGAGATGAATTTAAGTAAAATGCATTTTTCCATAGGATAATGCCTGTTTCTGTCAAAGCTCTGCAGGTAAAGACTAATTGGGAATGAGAGAAAGGTGGGGTACCCATTCTACTACCACTGCTATTGAATAATATATCCCCATTTGACAAGCAATGCTCGCAGATCATCTTACCGAACAGAATATGATTATGATATGAATATTACTTGGGAAAGGAGAAGACAGATCACCCCATCATTCTGAATAAGTTATCAGAGAGGGCAAAGGGAAAGGATTACATCCTGAAGGTTTGTCTCTATTGTTCCATAGCAATGAGAAAAATGAAGAGTTCCTTGTGATTACAGGTTTTAAAAACCCTAAATGTCTACACTTCTGTTCCACAAGCATTTGGCACAAATTTTCTGTATTCTTCAAAGCTCCTTTGTAAATATATTTACTATTAAAACCTTTTCATATGCATATGTACTTTTTTTTTTTTCTCATGCCCAATTTAAATTACAACTGGAGACCTGCACTCAAAACCCAAAGTTCTGTACTAAGATTGTTTTAGATACGAGTCTTCAGCTTTACAGTTAGAGCTCAGTTAAAAGTGGGGAATTGAGAAGAAGCACTGAAGTCATAAAGAGAAAACCAGGCACTGTTATTAAAACTCTTCATTATTGCAATGTCTGTTTGCTAAAATACTGATGTATAACTATACCTCAAAAACATCAGTGGACAGATGACACTTTCAGACATTTTATTATGGTCCTCAAAATATTACTGTATTACTAAAATAATTCAAATAATAAATATCCAAAGGAATAAGAAACAGGACTATACAGCCTCCGTGCACTTTATTACTTTGCCAGAAGATGAAGTCAGTCTTACATAAGACTTCTGAAAAGCCAACAGTATATTTTGTAATGTACTACAAATTTTCATAATCTCAATAGCAGGGGTCTGTGAGAAAGGACGGTCCAGTGAGTATGGAACTAGCCTAAGGCTTGCAATTGCCACTTCTACGTCTTGTCTCAGAAACAATTTTGCATATGAAATTGGAAAGTGACTTATTCTCGTTGTACCTCAGTCCTGTGAATGTGGAATGGGGCTAATACGGTTTTTGTGTCTCACAGTGAAGATAAATTATAAATGATTATGAGGTGCTCGGATGCTACAGTAAATGTGTGTGGAGTGTGAAGTACACCCAGGCGGGGATAGTTAATGTTATTTTAATAATATCAAACCAGGAACCTTCACTATCAAAGCAGGCTGAAGCTGCATATAATAATTGTCCTGATATATCACTGATTGCTACTGTTTCAATTATCTAGTGCTTTACATTGCCAATGCATTTATATTAGTTTTATTTTGCCAGAAAAACAGTTATACTGAATTATGGCAGGCTGGGATGCTCATGATTTTTGTAAACATTAAAAAAAAGGTTTGTTGCTTTTTTGAGCTTAAGGACAATGGAAAAGAAGAACACTATTTTTTTATATATATAAAAAAAAAGATTGTGACATTTTAAGCAATAGAGAAAGGTTGCTCAATAAAGCCTTTCTAAGAAGCTCCAGGGATCCAGGAATTACATGTTATCTTATTGAATGGTGCAGGTCCTACATACATTGTTCACAATAGAATTTCCTTCCTCTACCTCCCCGTGGAGCAGATAGTTGCAGTGTCTTCTTTCTTTGTTTTCTTGTGGATTTATTATTATTATTTCATTCAGCTGCCAAGGCTTTGCTTGTGTAAAGATTGGAACTTGCCCTTTTTTTTTTTAATTTAAAAGGCAAGAACATACCAAACTAAATGTGACCTCAGAAAAATACTCATTTTTTTAATAGAGAATTATGGACTTTATTCTCTTATGATTTCTGCAAACCAAAAATTGCATGCTAGCGTGACTCGCTCTCAGCATCCGTGGAGTTAAATCATGAAACCAAGCAGAAATGGAAGGAGGGCATGCAGAAGAAACTGTGAAAGTGTAAATGGCAGATGGAAGCTCAATTCCCTTGGAAAGCGATTTCCATATCTCACCCAATATCTTTTATTTTTTAGTACCATGTTTGATAGAGTCAATAGGAAATAGCCATGTGAATAACAAAAATACATTGGGAGCGAAAGGTGGCACGAGTAGGGCTGTGAGGCCCACAGATACGGTATTCATGTCCTTTGAAGTTCAAGCTTTATTTTCCTGCTGTCAGTGCGGCAAATCTACCCTTCGCTCTGTAGTGGCGGATGCATCAGCGTCTCAGGAGCGTGTCAGGTGTTTTGGACGATAGGTCCTGCTGTCTCCAGGAGGCAGCTTGGTTGTTTCTGAAATCTGAGGAATGGTAATTGGGATCCCCTTTTATTTATAAATTACTTAATTAGAAGAAATCTCAGTGCAGTGATGTTTAGCACCCCTTGTAAACATTTGTGTGAAAAACAAGACCGGGTGTTAGACAAGTTGCTGGACTATGACATCCATTCGGTCTTTTGCTTCTGACACACGTGGAATACTTAGACTACTAAAAAATCCTGTATAAAATATTATATATGATACTTGAGTCAAGTATCAGAGGACACTCAGTGGTTCTAAACCCCAGTAAATTAATTCCCCTTGTCATCCCTTTTGGGCAGAAATGCAGGAAGTGATATTTAAGCAGATTTTAAAATAGCAGCAGTATTTTTCTTCATATTATTGCCTTACACTGTGTGTCAGATATGATAAAGAGAGAAACATGTTGTCTGTTTGTGAATATGGCAATATCTTTGAACAAATCCAGATAACTTCCAAGCTGACAAGTAAGATAGACAAGTGTCAAAACCTAATAGACATTAGACTAGCAGGAAAATGTCATATTCTGCTCATTTCCACATCACAGATTTTACTATATGCTTAGTTATTAGGAGAGCATCAGGTATATTTGGGGGGTTTTGACAGAAAATTTTAAAACAGATGGATGGATTAAATTTGTCAAGTGAAATACTCCCATTTTAATTTGCTGCTATTCAGCCTACGAGAAGGACAAGGTGAATTTATTTTGCTTTTTCTATGAGGAAGAAAATTAAAGGCTAAGACAAAGGTTATTTAATTAGCTGCATAATTCTTAGTAATAAAACAATCAAATGCTAAACAAGGTAGCACAAAAAGATGCTATGTCTTGAGAATAATCCAAATGAAAAATTCATGCATTTTAAGGTTTGAAAATATACATCTGTTGAAAGTAACATAGTTACTTTACTTTATAGCCTAGTTATAAATATTTTGGTATCGCCTTCCTAAACAAATAAAAATGCGTATAGAAGAAGGAGTATATTTATAATCATGAAAAAGTGTACATTTCAACTCAGGAATATCCTTACTTGTGTTTAGTCTTTCATTTGTCCAGATAAGCCATAGAGACTCTGTCACATCACTTTTCCCCAAACCTTGCTACATTCTATGATGGTCTCAAATTTTCAGCTGACTTCAGTTAATATTGCAGTATGTCCCAAAGCAAAAAAAATAATTAGTTCTTGAGACTCGGAGAACAGTTTTGTAACAAAATTCTGCTATTCTCTTTTGGTATTTATGAGACAGCTTTGTAATGAAACATTCAAATCACTCAAATGTATCCTGGGTTTTTTTGCAATTTTTACAGAAAATATTTCTCTTTTTCATATACCACCTGGAAATAATTACTAAGCTTTCAGTCAAAAAATATGAGTGATTTCAATCAAATTCAGGTTTTACTTAAAATGATGACGGAATTTCACACCAATATGATAACAATTGTACACTCGGGTTCCAAACAGACACTTTCCCAGATTAGTGTGTTTTGCAGCATTCAATTGTTTCCTGTGATTGCTTAAAGCAATTTGTTAAAATCACACAGAAATGTGACGGTAACACTTTGTAAACTTATTTGCAAAACGGAGTATGTTTTGCATTTTATAGAGTTGCACTCATGAAGCTTTTAAAAAGGCTCTGGCTTAGTTTTGATTGTGAAATGTCTTTTTTATAGGTACTCACTTATGTAACCTGTATAATGTAAAATGGATTTCACAAGTGAAATGAAATAAATCAAAGAGACTAGCTCAAAATCTTATTAATTCATACAGAGTTTGAATAGTGTTTGTTTGATAAATCCTCAGCTGTAGATTGAATGTTTGTTTCTTTATGGATTACCATTTAGTTTAGATAGTCATATAATTTAAATTAAATTTGATGATACAGTCATCTGTATTCACAAAGAAGAAGGTCTGCAAGCCAGCCTAAGAATATCAGGCCACAGTATTTTGTGCTAGGACTGACAAAGAAACCACTTAACACAGCCACTCTTGCAAAACACGTTCAGAGTGTACATTCACAGATTCCCCCAAGGTTATCTCTGTTTACAGGCATCAGAGAACAATGCAGCCTTTAAAAAAAAAAAAGTACATCTATGGTTACTTTTATTGCAAAATTAAAGATGATGAATTTGAAAGAAAAGAATTAAGCGTGTTATATGCTATGACAAATCCTTTTATTTCTCTTTACCCATTAGGAGGGTACATAGAAGCAGTCAGTTAAATTAAAGCCTAATAAAAGTCATAGAATACTGAAATTTTGCATGACTTATTGAAAACCTTTCATCGAAGAAAACATCATAACCATATATGTAAAATAGATCTCGGAAAGAAATAGGTACGTTACATGATTATTTGTGAAACAAATGCATGTGAAGTCCTCTTATCCCTTTTTTCTATGGATTTTAAGGTTATTTAGCATTGTATCCTGTAGCCTTCCGTAATCTCTCTTTACCATTCTTTTTGTGCTGTCACTGTGCTCCTTATAGATGCATCTACATTCTGACTGTACGAGACCGGTAGATGACCTTTGATTTCAAGAACAGCTATATCTATATGAAGGGCATAAAGACAAACTGGACCAGTTTTGGAATGATATTGAATGGAGCATTGCTCAGCGACAAGGCTCGCCATAATACTACTGCAAAGGCTATGCTGTCCTTAAATATATGAACGGGAGAATTTCAATGCATTAAGGAATTCCTGCTGCCATTGCTATGAACATGTCTGGATTAAGGACAGTTGGAGATAGCAGGCTACACTTCTGTGCTTTTAACCACCCAAATCTGTAACCATACACCTTCGTGAGCTGTAACTGCAGGGTGAACAACCAGTTAGAAATTTGTTTGAACTGATCGAGAATTAAGGGGAAAAAAAGCGTGAGGAAAATTGAAAATAATTGGAGTTATTTTTGGCAGAAATGTATCTGTTTGAAGGAGTTCTGGCCAGCACTGCGTTTGTGATCAAAGCGTGAAATGGATGGAGTCCCTGTGGCCCCAGAGTAGAGAAGCCGGTGCTCCAGGCTGTGGCCATATCAGAGGAGCAAGGCCAGGCATTAGGCAGTCACTGAGTTGTCCCCAAAGAGCCACTTCAACTTTCTACTGAGTGAGAGAGACCAACTCGATTAGTGAAGGCAAAGTCTGGAGGAAGAGACAGCTTCTAGTCCTCACTTCAAATAAAACAGAGCAGGGATTTAAGTCCAGACATTGCAGATGAATGCTCTGACTACCAAGCCTTCTGGCTGTTTATGATGAGCTTCTCCTTCCCTGTTTCTGCAAGAAACAATCTTGGTTTCATTCTGACAAAATCTAAAAACTTCTATTTTGTTCCTATGATGGAATTCCTGTTTTGCAGCCGAAATATATTCCATTTAATAGGATTATCTGATTTTGAAAGCGAAGGTGGTATGTTATACTCATCTCTGATACAATTCCATTGATATCAGAGGACTAAAATTTGATCTGAGTTGCAGCAATGTATATATTTTCAATCCAAAAAGACAGTCTATACCAGCTTTTCTCTTTGGATTTTTTTGTTGCTTTTTTTTTTTTTTTTTTAGCGCTGGAGGGGATAAGCACACTGCTTATCCGTGTGGAGAAAGACACATTTTAGAACGAAACTGGAGCATGCATATAAGGAGCGCCCCTAATGTGCAGCAATTGTTAGTGGGCATCCAGTCCTCAAAACCACATCAAAACTAGTTGAAATAAATGATCTCCAGCACATATTATGTGGGCATTTCAACATTCTTCAGACCCAGTTCTATTTTATTGCAGGACTTGCTCAAGTAGATATATCCTGAATTGACTAAATTTCTGTCAACTCCTACCGTAGTGGAAGTTGAGACATATAAAACTTTTTGAAGTTACAGTAAGTGCATTTTGAAGTACTGGGAAGGATATAGGCAGTTCTAATGATGATATTGTTACATAAGAAAATGGTTATACAGAACAGAAATCACCCTTCAAAATTTGAAATACAAACTTTTAGCTGGACAAAGTCCGTATTATTTGTGACACATTGGAGTTCACTGCAAGACTTTGTCATAAGATTGTATAATGGTGTATGCTACCATTGTGATTGGTAAATACAAACTTTGTATATTTGTTAAGGAAGCATTGAATCTAGTTCTGCACATACTGCTGGATTTAAATGTTAATAGGAAGAGAGGCATTCTTCAATGTCAGACAATCATGAGTGGAGGGGTTCACTTGGAGAACCTCTAAGATAAAGTAATTTTTGTGCTTTTCTGTTCCTTCGTCAGTTTTTACATTTTGAATTTTTACATTATAATTCAATATTACATGTCAGATGAAATGCTCAGAAATAAACTGTTATTTAAAAGTGAAAAATCAAAATGTCCTACTAGTGATATGTTGCCATTTTTAAAACAATTAAGCCAATTAGCAATTTCTGATAGAAAATTGCTCTTTTCTTCATAGGGTGTACCTATTTAATATTTCAGCTCTGCTTAGGTTTGGTTCCTTCACTTTTCACTAGTGCACTGTCAACCAAAAGAGTGTGTGTAATGCCCTTCTTCTCTATATTATTATGGGATTTTCCTTCTATTATGCTGTGTGGAAGAATTTTTAAGGATCTTGTACCCTGTGCTTTTCTGAAGGTACCCCAGTCTGAATACAAATTTGGTGTTCAGTGTATCTGACACTGATAGATACAAAAGGAGATAAAAGGTTTCAACCAAATGACTGCAGATTGTGCCTAGCCTGGGTGCTGGAGACAAAAAAAAGTGCAAATCCAAATAAATTTTCTGCCTACTTCTATCAGCCACTTCTGTAATCCCTGTAATATAGAGCAGATAGAAGGAAGATTGGAAGCATAAATTGGTAAGTGGCAGCTTTTTAACCATGTTGTACAGTAAACCAAGCAAGCATTAGTTCTTGGGACTGGTTCGCAATTGATTTCCTCTCTGACTAAAAGCTATTTTCTATTTTAATATGTTTTTTCCACTACTGACTTCACAATTTTATTTTTCAAAGAACTTCCAGAAAGTAACTTTTTTTTTTTTTTTTTTTTTTTTTTTAAATGAGGAATAGAACAAGTTCTTAAGGTATCTCAAAAAATGTCACTGGCAGAAAATGCGCAGGTGAAAACCAGCTTGGTATTTTAAGATTCAATGAGTTTGTGTTTAAATTCCCTCCTTTCCATAAGATGTTGGATCTTGTAGTGTGCTCTCAGACAGACCAACTCAGGCATTAGGATGGACTGGGGAAGTCTGGCTGGTCTCTGTGTATGTTGCAGACAACAAGAAAATGAAGAGCTATGGTATACCAAGCAGCACAGTATTAATACATGGAGTGAAAGTGCTGAAAGAGGGCAGCTATTTAGATTATGATGCTATACTTTCAGGACAAGATTAATCAGTGGATGTTTATCATATAGACATAGTTTTGGTTATACTGTCAGAAAAAACACTTTTGAGGGAAGGACCTGCTATTTCTATCTTTTTTGTTGTTCTTTTTTTTTTTATTTATTTTTTTATTTTAGGCCTAGGCTACAATACCATAAGTCACCAGATTCTGAATGACTATTTATGAATTTTAGTGGAGTTAGACAGAAACTGGGTTCCTCCTAGTGTACTTTGAGTACTGATTTCAAGTTACCCTTTCTAGTGCTCTGTCCTATCTGAATTATCAGTCCTTGCCTGTTTTGAAGAACTTGTCTAACGTATTTGTGAGAGCACCACAAAAAAGAGCAGTGATACTTTTACAGTGTTTCTTCCTCAAAGAAACTTTCAGCGGAAAACTTAAAAATACTGGGTAGCAGAAAAAAAAAAAAAATTGGGGACTGGTAGGGTCTACCTGTAAATTTAAATTTTCGAAGTGTTGCCCTGATATATTTGTTTCTTACCTTTGGCTGTAAAAAGTAAAAGCCCTTTTTTAGGTAACGCATTTTTTAGGTAACAACATTGTCATCTCCATGCTCACCTACTGACCTTATACCACCTGAGAAACTTAAGTGGGTGTTCCCTTAACAAAAAAAAGTGGAAGCTAATATTTCTATATTTTTGAACTGAACTGTTAAACGCTAGAATTATTTCTGTTTGCAAAATTTAGCTCTTTTCCTGTTCTTTTAATTGGAAAAATAATTTGAAGAATATATAGGTTTATCATTTTAGCCTCATAATTAGTACAACAACAGATCTTAAACTCATGTTGTGAGAATTTATTCCCTGAGAACTATTTCAGTAAGGTCGCTTACCTCTTTGTATCCTGTGATGGCAGGTGTAATTTTCTGGTCACAATTTACTGCGTGTACATGTTATATTGCTGTTTAATTATAAAAAGGATGAATTAATTTGAGTTTTCATCTTGAGAGATGATACTAAAATCTTGCAAGCTTTCTAATGAAATTCTGGGTGAAGTAGGTCAGAAATCTTTTCCCAAATATCTATTCTTGTGAAAATCCAGTGCTCTTTAGATCTTATCTGTAGCTCTAGTTTCATCCATCACTGTTGTGCATGGGTTTATATTGATTTCATACTTTAGAACTCTTATGGCTCTGTTTCAGATCTGTTTTGAAAAGGACAAGGCTAAAATGTAACTGGATACCCTTTCTGTGCTTCCATTTCAGAAAGAAAGAATTTGGACAAATAGAGGACTCCAATCTACTGCAGTCTAAATTGTGTGAGTAGCTGCTGTTTTATGCAAAATTTCAGCTCCCTCAGAATCAGAAACAAAAGGGATTAAATCATGAGCTACTTGTATTCTTAATGACATCACGTGTATGTGGCTTGCCAAAGGTCACCTGAGATGGTGGCATGTTCACAGGATTTCAAAAAGGTAATTTCAAATTGATTCCCATCTCATTACTGCAGATTGAGTTAAAAAAAAAAAAAGAGAGAGAAAGAGATTTGACCATTAGCCTTTCCATCTTTGGCTGAAAATTTCAAGGAAATTAAGTTAGTGTTTCTGACTTATCACTTCTAAATAGTTCAGTATTTTTGAACAATTTTATACCAGTTTTTTAAAGTCAAGAAAATCTGTTCCTTACTGAATTTTGATGGGTTTGTTTGTTTAGCTTCTAAATTAGAGGTACTAATTTAGATTTCAATCACATTTTGGTATTGATTCTTTTTAACAAAGAATGAAGATTTACTGCAAATACCTCAGGAAGGCAAAGGATTACTTGTCTACTGCAACTGCGCCCATGTGTAATGTAGAATTTTTAATGTTAAAATGAAAAGTGATAATCCCTTCCAGAGATTCCTTAATCTGCTTGAGAGGTGGAGGATCCCCTTTAGAATTGTCTGAAACTTAAAACTATTTTGGAGCACTGGGTTTGAACTTGTATTAAATACTTGTCACACCGGCAGTTACTTGCCAAAGGACATTGTTTCCTATCAGTTACAGGAGGGTTCACAGAAAAGTTGCGTTAGAATGGTCCTGGAAAAGTTATCTAGTCTGTCAGAGCCAGAGGATAAGAGGATCAATTATATCTAAATAATTTCTGACAGATGTAACTACACTGTTTTGCAAAAATATCAACTGAAATGTTACAGTGTTTTTTTTTTTTTCCCTAGGTAACTTGCTCCAATTTTACCTATCCTATTAGCAAGGTTTCCCTAAAACCTAACCCTGGTGCAAATAAAGCTGATTATATGTACTCTTAATAAGGTAGATATATGGTGCAATTGGTCACAGACCTCTTACTGGTGGCATTTAAATACTGGAAGATTGTTATTATGCTTTTATGTTCTTGACCAAAAAGCCTGGAGTTCTTTCAACGTTTTCATGGTGGCTATAGCTTAAACTTTTCCAGTTGTCTGCTTGTCCTTCTTAAACTTTCTTAAGTGGACCCCGTTTGGTGATATTGAGGGTTCATCTAAGAATAAGGATAAAAGTTTATCTAAGGATAAACCCATAATAGTGAGTAGATGATAAACAATTTCTTCTTGATAAAACATTGTCAAGGTGTGTACAAACTGTTTAATAGATTGTTATGGTATCTTTCCTCAAATTAATTCTCTCCATTGGATTGCAGTTTCCTGACACTTCTATTCTGCCCTTTCACTCGATACCATGTTCGACCTTCTCCAGTCTTCTGTAACCATACTTACTTTCCCCGCTCTCCGGAAGAGATCAATCTGCTCTTTAAAATTCGTTTAGCTGCTTCTTTGTAATGAACTTGCTCACTTCTTAAGAACTTGTTGATAGTTGATTCTGAATATATTCAGTAACTTTGTCTTATATATCTTGGTAAATTCATCACATAAAATTGTTTGCAGTAACAGTTATGTTCCGTTTCGCCCCAAGTACCGTCATAGGAAGTTCACAGTAACATTGTTCTGTTAGAAAAATATTATTCCTCTTTTCAGCACAGAAGAGTGCAAGGTTTAATACTGCCCCATTACACAAATCCCAGGCCCCATAATACTTTTGTCAACCTGCTTATAAAATAGATAGGGTAGTTGCCAACACAGTAAATCAAAGGATTAAATATCTAATCTTTTAGAGGCTTTGCTCCTTAGGATCTACAGTCAAATGATAAAGTCACTTACTTTTGCTTTGAATGGCGAGTTCCTTAATTGTGAATGTCAGGAGATGTAGTTTGGAGACCAGATGAGAAATAACCGTTAGGAATAAAACAAGGACATGCTTAATATATGTAAGCTCGATTAAGGTAGCTCACGGAAGCAAGGCAGGGGACAGCTTTGCTTCTCTCTGTGATACATGAAGATGAAATTAAAAGCCAATTATATACAGGTCATGAATTACTCATCCAGCAAGGACAAAAACAAAAATAAAAGGCTGTATATTCTCTTGATATCTGTGCTTTTCTGATAAACTCAGTTTTGTCATTCCTAATTTATACAGTGATAAAAGAATGGCTCAAAATACTTGATGCCCATTCTAAAGCCTTTACATTTTTGTGTGTGAATGTTGTGTGTGTCTGAACATGAGATGAAGATTTTTATTTGTAATGTTCGTGTAACAAAGCTGGTCAGTTCTTGTATTTTTCATGGTAAAGCATGCTCTTTTGGAATGAGAGGGAAAAACAAAGTGGTAGAAAATAGTTACAGGTGTAACAATTTACGTACCAAAATGCACCTGAAGCCCCTGCCGAAGCATCTGCAGTTGTTGGAATGGCTGCAATCACGTCTGGGCAAGAAAGGGCACGAGGCTCTAAACAAAGTGCAGTGTGGGGTTTGTTTCCACACTGCTGTATGCCTTATAGTGGGTGATAATATCGAAGCCTATGGAAATGATAAATAAATTCCTCATCTCAGGTTAATAGGGGTAGAAGGATCTGTAAGTCTCTAGTGAACTGATCTTGTTTACAACTGGGTTGTAATGGATGCATGTACTCACTTCTTCATTCCTCTAGGGAGATAAAATACCATGGATAAAAAATCCTAACCCTGTAGCATTCTTGAAACCTAATCTACCTGAGGAAAGAAGCTCTTCTCGTCAGTAAATCTAGATAGCCATTAGCATTTAGCTAACCAAGTTAATTTATGAAACTGAAAAAAAAAAAGTGAAACACAAAAGCAGAGCTAATTTAATGACGGCTCTATTGGCGACGAGTATTTCCAGTCTGCAGATGGGCAGATGTTATGAGAGCCTACCAAACCACTGCTGAGAATCAGTTCAGTTCCTGAAAATTTCCATCTCATTAAATTTCCATGTATGGAAAGCAATTTCTTCACTGTAGATAATAATTTTATTAACACAGCTATTAGCACTACTGACTCTGACAAGGAAACCAGAGTGTTAAAGAACATTTTCTAAAAATAAGCAAATTTACATATGTTATAATAAACTCATAACTAACCCTTCTTAAACATGAGAAAAAGGAAAAAAAGGACCCCAAATGAAAATAATCAAAAGCAAATAGAGAAATAAAAGAACTAACTAGAAAAAGCCCAAGCATATTAGGATGGCAATAAGATTTTCATGCAACTGTTTATGAACCTCAAAAGTTTCATGAGATTTAGTATAAATAATCTGTAGCTCAATAATATATCCTGCAGGTACATTATTCTTTTTCACCATTCTTCTGAATTCCATATACATTTTTCTCCTGTGTGAAAAAAAAATATTCAGAATCCAATAAGGCATGATAAATAATGTAAATTTAGGTAATCAATCATAAACACTTGATGGGGATAATTCCCAAACAATACATACTGTCAAATATTATTAATACAAACAATTACGCAAATAATAATGATGAATATAACCACAGAAATTGGGATATTTCATAAGTAAAGAAAAGGGTTTCTTTCCCATAGAATTCAACCTGATCTGAAGGTAACGAGGAAAAGCAACCAAAAATAGAAAATGTGCCTTCTCAGGACCTGATTCAAAGCCCATGGAAATGAACAGGAGTCTTGGTGTTCAGGTGGCCTTGGCTCAGAGCAATCAAACCCAGAAAAGTCCTCCTGATGAATTTGTATTTCCATTCAGGAAAACCTGGTGGCACAGAACAGCTCTTTCTTTCACATCATGCACATACTTCATTAGTGACTAAAGTTGTCTTCCCTTGCACCTTACTGCTGAGCAGGAGGTGCTTTGCTCTTGAACCTCCCAAGCAAAAATTTTATTTTATTTTTTTTTCTTCCCCAGAAACCCTTAGTGTGGAACTGTAAAGATTGGTGGGAGCAGATTTCAAGCAGTAGACTGAGTGGTATAGATAATAGATATTGGTAAGCAATGTATACAAGTGGAAAATCTGAGGGGACAGGCTTTCAGGGATAAACATAAAATTATAAAAGGAAACAATATGACCCTATTAGTCTCAACACAGCAATAGCAGGTAAGTCTTGATATATTGAATTACCCTCGTATTTACTTTCTTCCTTGCCCCGCAGGGGTTTCAAATATAGGTCCAGGCAAGCAAGCCAGATGTTGGCAGTATGACCTAGGACTTGCACACATATTTGTATTTGTAGAGGAATCCCTTTGAAATGTGTGCCTTTACATTTTCAATGTAATATGGAAGTTTTCTTCTACTTAAAAATTTCTATGTGTATCTGTTTCCTACTCTTGTATGTACTGATCAATAAAAAAAGTGTGGTTAGCAAATGCATTTCCCATTTATTCTCATTTGCTTAACACTTTATAGCAGTGCATTTTAAAGTTATAAAGCAATGGTCAAATATTCTGATTATAGGTGTTGACATTTGTTGTTATTAAAACTCCAGACCTCCACAAACAAGCAGCATACACTAGGGACAACAAGAGAATGTAGGAGCTGGAAGCAAGTGTAATTTGTTTTTTCCAATTCTGACTAAAATGAGCAACACTTTTTCTTTTCCTAGGATATTCTAGAAATTAAAAGCTAATTGCTCAGAAGGTATTCTTTTATGATACGTGAAAAATATAGTGAAATGACTCTATATGTTTGTTTATACCTATATATACACACATGCACATATGCATACACACACAAACACAGAGACTCCCAAATATATATTCACATGGTGCTAACAACCTAGACTAAATAAAAAGCAAGGAAATACAAAACTCAAGCTGTTTGCTTTGCCTTATCTATTTCCATTATGCATGGTAAATATTGCAGATCATATGGTCTATAAAATCGCATGCTGTTTGGAGACTCCTTCAGAGCTTTGCCACAACAGGGGATTGTGAGGATAGATGCAGTAGCAACTCTGAGTTTTCCAGACTTCCTTTTATTTAGTTGGACTCTTCGTGATATCTGAATCTATTTTTTGCCTGTGGAGCTCCTTTACTTCCTGTGTTTTCTGATTAAAAAAAAGAACAAACCCACAAACAAACCCAAAATATGTTGAGGGAGGGCAGCATATGGGGGATTTTAGGGTTTTCTTTTAGGACATTCAAGTTTTGAAGAAAATGGAAAGCACCAGTGAATAATAGCGGCTGATTAGATGAAGAGGTTTGATATTGCTCATTGCTAGAACTGTTGCCAACTCAGAGGCTGGACCCCAATGTGCACATATGAATTATTTCAAGTCCCAGGGCAACACAAACTTTTTCATATTGTAGCATTTAGGCTTTAACTGACTATCCAAAATTTCATAAGACAACTGTCTTGTAAAATAAAAAATATCTTTTCAAAAAGCTAAGATATAGAAAACTATTCCCTGAAATTCTGGTGTGTGGGGGAGGGTGTTAAATAGATGGCTAGCAACATGTAAGGTAGGAATAAGAACTTTGTCTTTTGCCTAATGGTTACTTAATACTCCCAAATCAGCACAACCAGTCACCTTCTCTGCCTAAGATATAATTGTTGTCTATATGCTTAGAAAAATGTTGGTGTTATCATAGGTGATCTTTGCAGTAATACATTTTTCAAATGATTTAAGGGTTAGGTCTTGATTTAAAGCAAGAAGTTATTGTAAATTGTGAAAATTAATTTAAGGCCAGCATTTATGCACAGGACACTTGTTAAGAAAGGCAAGTTCATTTGATGTGTTAAGCATGGTAGCATTGATGTTGTTTTTTAAAGAAAGTTCTATTTGATAAGGGGACATAGCATTTTTTGGCAGTGTTAATAAGATTATGATGCAAAAGTAGGAATCTTCTTTGGCCGTTTAATTACCATGTACTATTATTTTTATTGTATAGCCTTAAATTTAGATAAGATTAAAATTAGCACCGAGTGTTACAGCAAGATACAATAGTGTATATTTTTGAGATGATTCGCCAGTGGAGTAAGTCCAGCTGCATCCATAGCAGAGGCCATACTAATGTGGGCAATCAGATGAACTGTTTTGGCTGCTGCTTGGGCTTAAGTAAGAAATTCTGTCCTCAGCTGGTTACTATTGTCTGCTCTCAGAAGCTGTGTGAGTCCTGGTGATTTTACTGTTTGTTTGGTCACTCCTTGACTCATTTTAAACCTGAACCAGTTTGCAAAGCCACTGCTGATAGTAAATTGACATTTTTACTTGGGTTCATTGACTCAATCAGGCTAGCTCCTAATGAGATATGAAATTCAACCTGCAGAACTGAGATTCTGCAGCAACCAGGTAGGTTCAGCGAATAATTGCACTAGCGCTATATTTTAAACGGTGTTGATCGTGGCTAAATAAACCTGAGATTTTCAGTTTGCATTTTGGGCTCCTGTACATCTGTTTAAAAAGCTAAATTTCCTACCTTGTTTACAGCCTGCACTTATGATTTTGGACAGAGAACAGTATCGTCTTCAGATGGATGCATGTCAGTCATCAATAGTCCATCGTGTAAAAAGTTCCCCTCTTCATGCTGATTGTTCGTTGCACAATCAATCAGTCATTTACCATAAAATATAAACATGTAACACATTAATATGCTACGTTCAACAAAAGAGAAAAAAGAATTATTAAAATTATGCCTACATTTTAGAAAAAAAAAAGAATAAAGAGATCATCGTCTTATGGAACAGTAAAAATCATAAGAGTTCTCAATATATGTGAATAAGGCTGGCAATCTCAAGAGAGGGGTTTTTTTAATTAAAATCCTGTTTTATTTTAATGAATCAATACTAAAGGTTCCTACGATTACAGTTCCTTAATCTTATGGATTACAGGAAAAGGAGACGTTTATTTTCTACAGCTGAATTTAGCTTATCATTACTGCACACATTTTAAGAATTCCTGTGGTTCCTCCTCAATCTATAAAACTTCTTTCTATTGGTTATAAAAATATTGAAGCCCCTGTACATAAATTAGGAAGTAGTTTGATTTTTTTTCTGTCTTATGAGAACATTCTCTCTTTTTACTAGTAAAAATATCTGCATATTCAATTTTCTTCTGAACTTCCCAGCATTGCACAGCTGAACTCAACAAAGGGATTTTTCACCGAGTTAGTTTCACTGACTTCAAAAGCATTATGTCAAAGTATGCATCAAGTCCTTTGCAAATAGCTAAGCAGAGAAAACCTTTATTTCAGTGCTGTTTTGAGGCTGAAAGTAATAAGTTCTGTTCCTACTGTTCTGTTCACTCCTGATGACTAGATGGTCATAACGCCACTGACTATACATTCAACGACCGTAGTAAGGAGGATTGCCATAGTGCCAGGACGGCAAAAAATTTTGCTAGAATTTGAAACAGTACAAAGCTGTTTATACTACATACTACGTATTGTATTCACATCTCCTTTGCAAGAAACGTATGGGGAGTAAGGAATGGCTAGAAAGTATTGTAATTCTTTTTTAAGATTTTATCTGGCTGAAGAGCTGAAGTAGACTTCTCTAAACTTTGGTATTTTTGGTATTTCAAATATTTCAGCAAATGCTAAAAAGAAAGGATATTTTCCAGCATGCTGCCTATAGGCAAACCACTGGTACTAGTTCACAGTTCAGATCAGCAGCCTTCATGCAAATCTTGGAAAAGCTGTCCATCAACAGCTGCTTTCAAAGCAAAGTTAAAAGTCTAGTTCAGAAGAACAGCGCTGACTGTTCACTCAGAAAGTATGAAAAGAAGGGTTTCTCTTTGCAGTAGTTTGCTGCGTTTCATCCAACATAGGATTCATTAAGTCTTTTTATCTGTGACAATAAAATGCCTATAGTGGTATGAGATTAGAGATAAGTTACCCTAAAGTTTAAACGTCAGGGATGCTGATCGTTGATGCATCCTCTTAAATATATAATTGCAGCAGATGTAGCTCAAAAGGAAAGTGTGGCAACATGTTTACTGATGGTTTTGTGTTAGCAAAATGCTGCAGAAGGCTGGAGGCTCAGCTGGCTATCCCAATTCTGGTTCTGGATGGCTGGTAGAGAGGACAAAGTGCTCGCTAGGACTGTTATTGTGTTTGTTGCCTATGTTCCAGTTTCTGTTAATGCCACTTATGATAAGACTGTAGCATCTGCTCACCCTTTATTAGAGTAATAAAAGCCTGTTCTTGCTTTGATGGTGCTACTAGAAGCAAAGATCATCTTACCATCTCTTGGAAAGTGGCACGAATCACGTCACTTGAAGATGTATTACAACGTGCCAGATGTAAAAGACAGCAATTTGCTCGTGTAAGAACATAAGAGCAGGAGTCAGTTTTCTGAGTTCTGGTCCTATTTTAGACAGGCATCCTATAAAATGAAAGGGAAGCTTCTTGCAAAAGGTATACTGAAAAGAAAAAAAGATGGTGGGTGTTGTTGTTAGTATTTGCTGAAAATTTGAGGTCCAGTAAAATACACAGAGCACTGCTCTGTGCTCCAGCACAGCTCATAAGTAGAAAGCATTTTGAGTAGTGCTTTGATCTTGAGCAGCATTTGTCCTTAATGGGGAGCAAGAACAGCAACCCTTATCTTCCAGACCATTTTACACATGTAAATTGTGTGAGAAATCCAGGGATATAGATGAGGACTTTGAAACATTATCCTGCTAAGGATACCTTTTAGCAAGTTCCAATCAAACTCTAAATTACTTTTAATCTCCTCACTTGGAGGAATGGAATCTACTTCAAGGGAATAAAATAGGCAGATTTTTTAAAAAACATTTTTTAAAAAGGCCTAAATCTTGTGGTCTTCAAATGGAAATGAATCTAATACAGCATTTTTTTTATGTGCAACTTTTATGGAGATTGTTCAAAATTTTACCCAGATATCTAGTGTCCAGACAGTATAGAACAGTGTAGCAAAGACACTGTAAAAATTTATAAGTGCACACAGATTACACAACCATGACTAATCATAGTTTATTCTAAGAATAGCCTTAATCAATTTTTTCTCCCATATTATTAATATGTTCTAACTGTCCTAGAATAGGGAGGAGAGTGCAGTTCGTGTATCCTGGCTGTTATAGCAACGATGACAGGCACTTTCAAAGAGAAGCTGTTTTGCAGTGCTAATACTTGGACTTTCTGGGGTGAACCAAATGTGACATTTAGTGGTTTTGTTCCACTTGGAGCCCCAACTTTACACTAAGCACATCATTTGAAGTTAATGGTATGTTGTTTATATTTGGCTACACGTTATTGCAGGCAAGGCGCAAACCTGGAACTGGGAGCCGGTGTGTCCAGCGATTGTCAATTTGATGTCACTTGTTCTTTCAGAAATGCAATTCATATGCCTTGTTTATGTACAAAACCTCATGGATACTCCATGATGGAAACTAGTTCCTCTACATCAAAAAGTGGCTTTTGCTATTTTGGCTGCTGCTTTGATTACGTGTTGTACCTGCTCTGAAAACGGGCTCCAGCCGCTGGAGTGTCACAGTAGGTTGTTGCAGAGAGAAGGAAACAGACGGTGCAATCGATCTTCATGACTCCTGATGCACATGACTACATTTCTCCCTGCCTAAGTGGCGCATACAAGGTGATTAAATAATCAGCGCCATTACCCTGGAGGAATATAAATCCCTGAAGCAGCCACTCAGAACACTGCGCTCTGGTCTCTGAAGCAGAAGAGGCGCGAGCCAGCGGTGCCTGTTCCAGGTACAAGATGAAACAAAATGAGTTCTTGGTCCCTGCGTGGGCTAATGTCTTGCAACTCTTTTACTTGTTTGTCTCAATTACTGCTTAATCATAAAATGCTTATTTTTATTTTGGTATTAAATGAAATTTACATAGCGGTATATCTTAAAATGGGATATTGTATACCCCCGAGTTCAGTAGGGAAAAAAATGGATTGACAGTTCCCTTAATGAAGATGGTTTTATTGGTATGTTTAGCATCATCCTTTAATATTTACCCAGAGCATGTTTTAAACTTTTAGACCATTTTTAAAAATTAATCAGGCAGAACTCCAAATCCAAAACGTAAATTGATTTTGAACGCACATGGATCAAACTGCTTTTATTAGCAACACTGGGCAATAAAAGCAAATGCATTTTACATGTTGCTGTACGTATATAAGTATTTGTAACATCTCCTACAATAGTATTATCGATTACAAACCATAGATGGTGTTAAACTGACTTCACTGATGTTCATTACCCTGACTGAAAAAAATGCAGCTTACTTGTACGTTCAGATAATATGGAAATCACAGTTATGTCTTCTCAAAAATAGACAATCCAGTCAGAGTTTTATTTAAGAAAAAAATCAACCCTTTTATCTGGGTCTCCTAATTGCTCAAAGCTGTAAGTGTCATACTGCCAATGTGAAAATCCATTTTTAAAAGGAGGAAAAATATTTATTAGGGAATAAACTAGCTTGGGAAAAAAGAGAGTTAAGATTTATTTATGTCTTTCTATTGTTTTGAAGAAATTTAATTTTAAAATTTGAAGTGATTTTAAAGAAATGTAACAACTAAGTCATGTAATTGTATTATTTGTGTAGTCTAAACTGCAGCATAAAATTAGCAGCTGAGGGAAGATAGAAACAAAAGTAGGGTTTTCAGCTTACAATTATTTGATTGTCTCAACTGAGCACTTTCAGAAAAACACGGAATTTAAATTAAAGGTCCTTGGGAATCTGTTGAGTTATAGCTGGGCCTCAGGGCTGCTGTACAAATAGCATATTTCCAGAAACTCACATATATTATACGCTATGTTTTTACTTCAGTATGCGCCTCTTACACTGAACCATAGGTGGTATAAGAAAATTTTGAGTCTTTCTTATATTTCTGCTTATGGGATATTCTATTTTGTCATTTAGAGGCCTCTATATCCTTTTGGTTCTTGCTGGTGTGGAGGAAGTGTTTAGGCTAAGATCATCCTCCACAGAGAAGAAGGTATGAGAGAAACTTATTGAAAATGCTTGTGCCGATACAGCAGTTGCTTTTAGAAAACAAATCCCCTGCATTTTTCTGCATTGGGACTACTGGTATTTGATAGTCAAACGATTACCATTATAACACATTTTGAACTTTAGAATACTTCTGCTTCCCTCGGGCAGAGAAATCGTTCTTTGGCTTTGCATCCTCATTTTTCTGTGGTATCTATGCAATTTCTTGATTTTTATTTATTTTACAAAGAAATTGATTGCAGAATGTGTAACTAAAAACAGAAGTTTCTGAGAACTCTTCAATCAAAACATTCTGAGAAAGCTGCTACCAAGATAAATCAGTTACTTGTACTGACTTTCTCCTCTAGATCTTTCCCCCCTCTTGTGTATTAAGACCTGCTGCCTATGAAGATAAGTCTCAGTTTGCAATAATGTACTGGGGGAAAGCAGAATTAGCCTCTCCCCCTGAGACTGCAGGTAACCATTGGGTTTTTTTCCCCCAAAGGTGGGTTTTGCACGAATACAGCAGATTTTCCTTGCTGTCATCTTGTAGTAGTGGTGCTTTGCTGACAAGCCAGTCTGTGGGGACAATAGTCACAGATGGGATGCTGATATAATGGCCCTGAAAGCTTCATCTTCCTTTGGAGGTCAGCCACTCAAGTTCTGCATCATCGAATCGCTATTTGGCCATATTTCCCTTTTAGGAGTTTGCATGTATTTGTGTGTGTGATGAAATACATACCAAGAGCTCCTATCAAATAGTCATGGTGGTATTTGAAGGGGTAGGTAGAGGAAATAAGAATATAGACAATTACAGCGTTAAGAATAAAGGGGGGAGGAGTGATTTCCTTTGTTTTTTCTTCTTTGGACTTCGGGATTTAAAGTGCACACCATGGACTTATGTGTACTTCCTGTGGTACAATTATCTGTTTGCTTGTTTTGCCATCAGTTAAATCATTACCAATACGTTTTAATCTCTCTGTTGCTCATGGGTGCTTTTCTAGCATCATCTCATTGTCCCAGGATACTGCTATGACTATTAGAAACACGAGTTCCGTTTGGATTTTGTATGCTGCTTTGCGTGTTTGGTTGAAAGACTCAGGAGTCAAGTGTTCTTTATTCAAATAACACAGAACAAGGTTGGCAGCTCTACAGGCTTTTCCAACTCATCCAGCTTGTGCAGGAAAAAAAAATTGTGAAGATTAAACATCTCTAAGGTAAAATCCAGGGCAGTAATTTTTCAACACATTTCAGGAAATTGGTCCCTAAATAGAATAATTATGGAGATTAATAATTTTTGGATCTGTAAGTTAAATTCAGTTAATAGTTGCCGTCAAAATGCTTACTCTTTAGTTAAAAAATTGAGGTATTTAGGATTTAGAAAAGGTTAATTATCAAAAGAACAGTGGAGATTTCATTATTTAATTGGTTAAGACATATTGGGTTGTTTATTTCTGTTAGCAGAAAAAATATATTGTGTTTTTCTTTGGCTCAAAAATATATATATATATATTTATATTTGTTTTCCTTCCTGGTCTGTCAGCAAAGTAAGAAAAATGTTATTTGCCTGACTTTACTTTGGAGGTGAGAGACTCTTTTATTCCCATGGCTATTCCCTGATCAGTTGTCTTTGGCTGAGAGTGCTAAACACAGGACCTAGCTATCACCTAGAATTTCTGCAGTGTAGACATTGTTCATTGGAAATTGGATGATACCATCAAACTAACTTCCAGGCCATCAGAAAGAATTTATCAGGCCTAATCACATGCTCATTTGTGTGGACATATCTCCTGTTTCAGTGCTTACCAAGAAGTGAATGGCTCCATCAGTCTAGTCAATACCATAATCCCCTGTAAGGAAATACAGCTTTAGAAAAGAATCTGTATGTGTTTAGCATGTATTTATTTTTCCCCTTTGTGACAGTGAGCTGTAGATCATTAGTAGCACTGAAGTCAATGAAATTAGAGTAGTCTATGTCCAGCATAACTAAGCGGGTTTCTGTATCTAATATTGTAACATCATAAGTCTCCTTATTCTACAGAGTTCTGTCAAAGACGCAACTTCAACTTGCAAGCAGAGATGTTTCTTTTGTTTGACAAGTTACCGTGTTAATTCAAGCAGCGTATTAGAAAAATATAATATATAAAAAGGAATGTTAGTGAAGCCTGAAATTTGGCAAAAACAATACAGGCTTTCTTAATGCATATTAAGAACTGAGGAGTAAGGATATGTTTGGTGTATTTTTGTAGCGTGTTAGTCAAGAAAAGAATTGTTGTTTGCTGAGAATAAGGGTAAAATCACTCAGTTTGTTGCTGGATAGATCTTGGCACCTCTGCTACTAATTCCTATTTACATTGGTTTTATACCAGAGTCTGCTAAGATATTCTTTCTGCAAAATTACTTTGGAACTACATGTCAGACTAGGCTGTTTAAGGTAAAAGAATATTAGGCGGTTCTAAATAAGTTTTTCATTCTTTATTCTTACAGTGAAGAGGTATAGTGAGTGCTCATCATTTACATACTAGTTTTGTAATTACTTTTTTGGAGGTCATCACTAAAACATAGTTGTATTACTACTTCCCTTGGGTGCTGTGTTAGAATTTTTACTGCATCTGCAACTTTAGTCATTGCTTCTATATGTGTTGTGCAGTGGCAAATAGAAGACTAAGACTAGAATCCTATTGGAAACACTGCTAAAACTCCCATTGACTTGCAAAAGAGTGATACCGGGACTTCACCTCACTTTGCATATGATTAAGAAATGCAGTTTTAATGCTGAAGGATAAACTGTTAGAACAAAATTCATTAGCTGCAGTCATAGAATCATAGAATGGTGTGGGTTGGAAGGGACCTTAAAAATCATCTGGTTCCAACCCCCCCGCCATGGACAGGGACACCTTCCACTAGACCAGGTTGCTCAAAGCCCCATCCAGCCGGGCCTTGAACACTGCCAGGGATGGGGCACCCACAGCTTCTCTGGGCAACCTGTGCCAGTGCCTCACCACCCTCGGAGTGAAGAATTTCTTCTTTATACCTAATCTAAATCTACCCTCTTTCAGTTTAAAGCCATCACCCCTTGTTCTATCACTATGAGCCCTTGTAAAAAGTCCCTCTCCAGCTTTCTTGTGGGCCCCCTTCAGGCACTGGAAGGCTGCTATAAGGTCTCCCCAGAGCCTTCTCTTCTCCAGGCTGAACAACCCCAACTCTCTCAGCCTGTCCTCATAGGAGAGGTGCTCCAGCCCTCTGATCATCTTCATGGCCCTCCTCTGGACTTGAACCATAAGGTCCGTGTCCTTCTTATGGTGGGGGCCCCAGAGCTGGACGCAGTGCTCCAGGTGGGGCCTCACGAGAGTGGAGTAGAGGGGGAGAATGACCTCCCTCGACCTGCTGGTCACGCTTCTTTTGATGCAGCCCAGGATACGGTTGGCTTTCTGGGCTGCAAGTGCACATTGCTAGGTCATGTCAAGTTTCTCATCGACCAACACCCCCAAGTCCTCCTCCTCAGGGCTGCTCTCAATCCATTCTCCACCCAGCCTGTATTTGTGCTTGGGATTGCCCCAACCCATGTGTGGGACCTTGCACTTGGCCTTGTTGAACTTCATGAGGTTCGCACCGACCCACCTCTCAAGCCTGTCAAGGTCTCTCTGGATGGTATCCCTTCCTTCCAGCGTGTCAACCACACCACGCAGCTTGGGGTCGTCGGCAAGCTTGCTGAAGGTGCACTCAATCCCACTGTCCATGTCACAGACAAAGATGTTAAACAGTCAATTACATGTGCCAGAGATCTAAAAAAAGGCTTCCAAACAAAACATGTAATTTAGCTATGAATTATAGTATCTATGCCCTGATACAGCATAGTGTATCACTAGACTGATTGGTTAATGTGACTTTGTGTTCTCTTCTGAAACATCCCCAGGACAAAACTTGCAAATATTTTAAGAACCTGTTACTGCCAGTGTCAGTACTGAGACTTGCTGTAGATTGGAATTGGAATGTTTTAAATTCCACATCTTAAATTATGAAACTATAAAATTACAGTCCTTCAATGGCTCCCATTTTGGATCAAGTTGGAAATAAAAGTGGAATATTTTCTACCAAAAAGGACTACTGCCTTCAGCTCCTTCACCCTGGCTTCTGCTATTCCAATTACCCATTTCCAGAAGAAGAAAAATTGTATTACATTTGAGTGTGCTGAGAATAGAGAAAAATTTGAAAAGTTCTTAAGAACGCTAGGTGTTTTCTTCCCATTAGAAGTCACATTAATGTACTCAGAAGACAGCAGCTATAATTCTACCACTATATCTGCAAGATTGAAATATATTATTGATTTTCTTAAAGGAGACATATCAAAATATAGTGCTCAGTACAAGGAGCAATTACATCTAGATGCTCTTGAAAAAGAAATGAATAATTCAATTCATTAAAAACAAGTTGACACATGTGAAAATAATATCTTGGAACGGATTAACAGGATAATGAATAGAAGCTACTGATCATGTTAGGTTTATTTAAAGATCCAATAGCCTTGATAGGACTATACTGAAAGTTTTATTCTTCTAAGATTAAATCTTTCCTTTTGTAGAAGTATCTCCCATTAGAGATTCAGGCTATGGGGCTGTCAGTAGAAGTAAAATTTCTTAGCCAGAAGCACCCAGTTTACACAGACCAGATTTAGCAGGAATGGAAATAGTAGTGGTAAGATAAACAGGGGAAGCTTAATGCCCTTTCATCCACACCCAAATGGACTGTGGATTAAAATAACATGTAGCAAATTCCACTCACTAGATGCTCAAATTTCTGTAATTGTGTAAATTGACACAAAGTGAAATGCGTAGAATTTACAAAGGGAAAAAAGGGAGTTACCATTAAAAAGCAGAAAAAGGAAAGAAACTAAGAGAATAAAACAAAGCATATTTTCCATACCTTGCTTTTCCAGTTGCATATGCGTTATAATTGTCCGTTCCCATATGGTATGAATTATTCACTTATATATTATGCTAGGCTTGTGTGAACACATTCATTTACCATTAATGCATACATTCTTACCAACCTACACGTCATGCTTGACTTAGCCAGAATCTACATCTGAGTTTGATTCAGCGATTTCTCTGTCATATCTATTAAGAAGCCTATAGACCATCACTCTATTAAAACAATTCCTGGTTTTGGTAGACTGGTTCAAATTGAATCGTGGAAAATCTGCCTGTTCATATTTCTGGAGAAGAGAGTGGAAAAAGAAGGAAGTCTTTCATGAAACCAAAGGAAATCGTTAGCAGTACAGTATGTCATATCTTAGTGGTTGGCCTAGTGATGCTATCATAATGAGTTATTTACTAGACATATAAATCAGTGTCATTCCAGGAAGAATTAAGCATTATGTAGAAACCAGTGACCCTTCAGGATTTTTTTAATGCTTCTCAGAGAATTATGTTCCTTTCATATTGTGTGCCTTCCCTTTTTTAAAATGAAAAGCCTCCTTCGGTTGTGGATGTGAATCAGAACTGTACCATTTTCATCAAGTAAGTAAACGTAGTTAATTCATTTTTATATAAAAAGTCTGCGAAGATAGTCTCAGGGAATTGCTTTGTGGGCACCAGTGTGTTTTGTTTGCTGAACTACTGTTGCAAACATTCAGTTATCTAGTAATGAAAATGTATGTGCACACTCACGATTAACAAGCCAGCACACAGTGTAAAAAGTTAAAAACAAAAAACCCTAACTGTTGTATGCACAACAAAAAGCACAGGGTAGAAAATCCTTTAGAAAAAACCCTGTAATTTCTAAAGGCTGCAACATGCAATTTGTTTAAAAGCATTTTAAGTGGTAGTACTGTTTTCTTGGCTTAGGTTAAGAATGGTCTGCAGGTGTGATGCATGTGAGGCCAGGAGAATTACCTGGAGCTGGATCAGTTACATCAGCTGGCAATTCTGTCATACAATCATTATGATGATAATTTATAAGAAGTGGATAATCTTTTTTAATTATGGGGTTTGATAGATACTTGGAAAATGTATATACATACACAGGCTGATATAGATATATATTTAATATGCATAAGAAAATACAGATTTTTTTTTAATATCACATGATGTGACACTTCCATATTTGTTATGTATACAGGGCTTGTGTATACACTAGGTGTTTCGGCAAGAAAGTTTCTTCTCCTTAGAGTCCTGGAGCAGTTGTCCCTCCGTTTTTACTGTGTTTGAAAGCAGTTCTGACTGAATACATCCTCATGTCAAAACAGTATCTAAGTCAAAAACAGAATATGAAAAAAATTGGTGCGTAATAGAAATATGCACATGGATAACACAGCTGAACCATTCTATTTTTAAAGTGTTTTTCTCATCATTGTTTTATTAAGTGATTGGTAAATATTAATTTTATGAACTACAAATCCTGATCTCTCATTACAGTAGCAGAATATACGTTTAGACCCTTCATTAATTTTCATGCAACCAACTGCAAACTGAATTTTTTTTAATAATTGGTGCTTTTTTACTGAACAGAAATAGTATTGAAACGAATAAATATTTTCAAATAGATAATAAAAGCATACAGTTAAAAGCTATGCAAATTCTCTGGGAAAACTTTACCTCTTACGTAAACATAAATAATTTCAGTTTGTCTTTGAACTCTATGAAACAAAAGGTTTACAAAGTTATAAGTATTATGTGGAAATTGTATTGTCAGAGATGTGTAATGTTGGGACTGTAAATTGTTTTTATCCTACGTGATTTATATACAGCATGCGTGGAGATGTGGGAGTGTAGGGCTGGGGAAGGGAGAACTTGGTGAGAAAATTAATAGTTCCAGCTTTTAGGATGACTACAAATTTCTGATGAGCAGCAGTTAATAGTATTTCACATACTAATCCCTCTTTTGCTGCTATGCAGGACACCGAGCTATTTTTTCTTTAAAAAGTGTGTGAGCATTTGCACTTCATGCTCTGTTTGCACACATGCACTGTGGTAGTAGCCTGGCTCAAAAAATATCTCGAGGTATTCCAGAGAAGTGAAAGGTCAGCCTGTGGGGAACGAGGCTCGCATTTGGATCCAGAACCATGTACTCTCTTAAAGAAGCAGAGGAAGATATATTACGACTAAATACGTGTGTAATATTTTAGCTTTCAGAGGAAAAGAATTAGTAACAGTGAGCCCTTGGTGTGCACGTAGACATCCTTTTAGTCAAGACACCTTCTGTGAATTAGCATAAGAATTATGCAGATAAGCTCTTTATCTAGGTTCTGTATAGTTCTTTGAAGTCTTTAGAAGTTTAGGAATTAAGCTAAAGGAAACTGAATAAATAAGCGGCATTTTGTTTGTACAAGAGATTAACTATGCTAAGTATAGGTATTGATTGACATCGATATCTAGTGACAATCGTTTTTCCATATGCCCATATAAAAATTAATTTTATATCTAAGATGAGTTTTACAATTTGCAGTGCATCGCTGTGAGTTGAATTCAAATTTATTTTTAATTTCTTAACAAATAATGGTATTGTCATGATAATTTTGGAATAGCGTTATTACTCATGGGACTCCCAGAGACAAGAAAGTAAAAGGTAGATTGCAGCAGCCAAGCATTACATATACTTACTTAGCAGCAACTATGATTTGGAGACAGGGAGGGAAATCAGAGATGCCAACAAAGAAAGGAATATGGGAACCTAAATTTCACAAAAAGAATTCCAAAAGGCCTTCATCCCAACAGGAGAATGCTGCCACTGTTTCCATGCAAAAGTTTCCTCAATCTTTAAGACAACCTGAACAAGCATTCACTTTGGACACAGCAGGAGGCCCGTATAGAATTACACCCACCAGTCAGTTCCCTGGCGCGCAGTCCTCTCAGCTTCTCCCTGTGTCTGTCTCCCGCAGCCAGGATCTTACTATCATTTCATGAATTATCGACTTAGCTTCCATGCAGGTTACAACTTGACACATGCCACAGTGAGGGAATGCTGAGTTACTCCAGATTTCTTCTTTTCCCGCTGGAATTGTTGCTCCTTTGGAGCCTTTGTTGCCTGTTCGGTCTTTAACACGCTGAGACCCTTTCCCGGCTGGTAACGTTTAAGTGCTGGTCTTTCATGATGACATTTTTAATACATCAGAGAGCGCTGCTGTAGTCTTTCCGTATAGACTCGTAACTTTATAATAAAGTTCTTGTTCATGAATCTATTATTATTTTTAAAGCAAGTCACTCTGATTTTACTTTATTTCCTTCTTGGTCATGTATCTTAATATATTTTTCTATGTGCAGATAGTGTTTAGCAAAACCTCCAATATGTGAAGAGTTATTAAAAAGAAAGGGTAACCTGATGCTTACTCCAAAGCTGGCTTCCTTATACCACAGGCAAATGTTTCACCTCAATAATGGGGTAGGTAACTGTCTAAAAAAACCTTAAATTAATATAATTCTGTTCTAGGAACACACATTTTCCACCAAATTACATTTATCAAAACAGATTATCAAAGCTTTATAATTAACTTCCTAGCAAATAAGAATTAGCATATATTATATGAGTACTGTGCGTTAATCAAATAATATTTAGTGAGGCACCCACCTATGCATGCCCAGGAATTACAAAGTTAATGAAAGATGGCAGTACATGAAACTGTAACTAATTAAGCAAGACACAAAAAATTCCATAGATGTTTGACTGAATATGTTAGAGTTTACTCATTATCATATTTACATGGTAAGTTTATTCCGGTACTTAAGTTTGGCAAACTAAGCTATTTAAAGTTAACTTTCTATCTTCTATACAGATTTATACTCACTGTATTTCTTTGTGTGTTTTTCAACTTCTGTATTTTAAATAAAAAAGTTTAAATACCTAAAGGGTTTTGGCTGAAAAGTGGAGAATAAGAGAGTAAACAGTGAAACTCCATACATCCTACCACCACTGCTCTGCAGCTCCCTTAAGGGTTCGTTACTGCGCGACACACACACGTCGTACTGCCGAGTCTCTGAAGCTGATGCTACAGCCCGGCAAAACCGAAACAAAGATCTGATGCTGGGCAATGCTGAGGCCTCACTGGCTCCCTGTGCTCAGCGGTAAGGGTGCAAGAGGAGGCTGCGTTCATCCTGCTTATTTTCAGGCATCAAACTGAGGTACCCTGTGTAGCATTTTGTCCTCTTTAGAGATGAAAAATATATTGAGAGAAGATATCCCGAAGTGTTTAGAACGTAGGTGGGCTGAATTAGCCTGTGAGGCTGTTTCCATTTGTTACAGAAGGAAGCTTACAGGCAATACGTGCCTAATACCCAGGCTTCAGTAGGCTACTGCAAGTTAGGTGAGATAAAACAAGGGCTCACAGAAGTACCACAGCCCAGGGACTAACGCATATTAGAAATGAATGGGCTACACTTAGAAATCTTTTTAGCCATAATTCAGCAATTTCACGTAATGTAATTGCTGTGATTCTACAATTTAGCCTTTTCCAGTTATTTATACACAGGCACGCATACTTAAAATTAATTTAAAGATGCAAGTAATAATTCCTCTTTTTAGAGGAATAAAAAATGAGGATATAAACATCCGAATGGTTTTCTACACCATTTTCCAAAGAAAGAAAAGTGGTTGTTTCAGAGGTGTGTAGAATAAAAAAGGTCTATTGTATCTCTGTAATAACAGTGTCTAGGTTGCAAAGATCTTTAAAAATAAAAATTTCATAAGTAGTTCTGTAGGCACTGAAGTATGAATATGAGAAGCCACTCAAATTTGTACTTCTCACAAATAGCGTGTTCTCTGTCTTTAGACTGAATTGTATTAGACACTCCAACATAAAAAATTATATAATTTCTGACCCTAGGTTGCCACTTGTTTTGTATGATGCTTTAAGTAGGCATTAAGAGAGTCATGTGAAACTATTGACAAGATGTCTGTTTGTTTTAAGATAAAGACTGGTCGCTATAACTTCATTCTAGAAAATGCAGAAAGGAAAGGAAAAGTACAATTATATAGAAAATCATCTGTGATGATGAAACACAAATACATGCAATGGAAGAACAATTTAGGTGAGAAACTAGCACTGTTTGTGTCCTTAATTTATTTCCATGATTTTCTAGATCAGAATGCGAAATGCCCTGGCTGTTTTTAATTAAACCTGTAAACTGAAGACTGTGTGCTTCTTTTCTTTTAAAAAAAAAAAATATTGTTGATTACAGAGCCTATGTTGTTGGTTTAGAATGCTAGCTCTTGCTGTTCAGATGTATTTGAGTTTCCTTTGTATACACTTTGAGCTTGTGAGGGTTGGGTTCCCCCCCCGCCCCAAATGTCTTTGGGAAGTGAAGCCTATCGGTTCAAATGCATCTTTGCTGTTAATCCAGCAGAAGTATGGTGAGTGGCAGACTCATGTACTGACACAAAGAAGGTTGGAACATCATATTTGTTTCACCCACAGAATAAAACTGATTTTTAGTGTTGTTGAAGATTTGGGGCAAGAGGGAGGGAGGGGACTTTCAGCTTACTTTCTTATGGAAACAAAGGTTATGAGATTTTTGCTGTCTATCCATCTCTGATAACGTTTTTAATATATTGGGCAGTTTCAAGCTAATTTGGCAGTGCTAGAAACTCAAAGTAAGTAAGTTTCCACAAAAATATATTACCAACACATGGACTGACATCCAAAATAGTGCTGTGGAGGAAAAAGCTGTAGTCTGAGCTCAACCATAGTATAGAACATTAGAAAATCCACTTGACGCAGCCATTAGAGTGCTGTTAAGGGTTTGCTTATACTTTGAATCTGGATATTCTGGAGATGCAGCGCCTCTAGAAACCCAGCTATACACTCTTGTAGCTTTTAGTTTTATTTTATCATCTGTGTGCCAAATTACTGCTGTTGAATGTCATTTCTGGCTAGTACCTCATGTATTCATGTGCAGGATGCTGTAATTTATATTTTCACTCTTGAAGATCTCTTGCTTTCCATGCTCATTAAGATTTTCCTGCTGACCACTGGCATATCACTTGTCCCATATATATGTAAAGTGCTTATACAGATTTCATAGGTCTAGTAGCCACCTATTCAAAACTCACTGAGGTATAGTTGGAGAATTCTACTTTCTGTTTCTTTCACTGAGTTTTGGATCAGACTTTATGGAGTACTTACTGCTTTTTTTGAAAATAATATGTTTTTCTGGGGAGTTAAAAATGAGCCACTGAACAAAAAGATTGTTAACTGCCATTGTATTAGTAAGTAGAAAAGGTGTTCTGCTTATGCATGGTGATGAACTATTTAAAGTAAGCACTATGGTAGGCATATTGATAATATATATATATTTTTGTATTAAGAGAGATGTTTGTTTTCACACCATAGGTGTTTCACTCAAATTTTTTTTCCACCCATTTCCTTTTCTGTTTGAATCTTTGCAATTAAATGGTTTTATAATTTCACATATGGTAGATGTGTTTGGTATCTGGTTTGGCCAGCTGGTGGATGTGTTTTTGTATCAAAAATCCAACCATCAGAGAATCGGTTTCAGTCTTCCTTTTTTGAACAGTGGAATGGACTTGGATATCCATTTTGCAAATGCAGGATCGTATCTTCTTTTTCAAAGAAGTACTGCGTGTTGTTTCTCATTTTCTGATCAGATCATGCAGAGATTGTAGTAAAAATAAGTTAAGCTAGGACTACTTGGAAAAGAAATTATCTTCTGAAGAAAAAAAAAAGAAGAAAAGTTGACATTTCAAAGATGTTCCTCTTCTATTAGATTATAACAAAGATGTTACAAAAATCAGTAGAACGAAGATAGAGGAAAGGTGTTTGGAAGAGATTAGGCTGGTAATTAAAGTGTGTTTTATTTGGGGAACATGTAGTGTGAAATCTCTGCTATGCCATCTTTCTGTACTCCGGGTGGTGCCCTAACAGTGGATTATAAAGGCAAGCCCACAGCTGGAGTTTCCATTTTTAATAAATTGGGGAGAGTAGCTTTAAAATACAAGAGACTGAGCTTCATGGTTCTGATCCTAAAGATCTTAATAATGTTATAAAATCACAACAATTTATCTAGCAAGGCCCTAGTGGTCAGCACTTTAATTGATAAATATCATTACAGGGGAAAAAGGCAGAACAGCTACTTGGACTTTGAGCATGTCACAGCTCAAGCAAACCCATTGTTATTACTACTATCACTATTTTAATGTATTAGCAGCAGTAATATGTTAATATTCAACTATTAAATCTGATTCTTAAACAAATTTAATCAAGAAGAGTGTCCAGGTGGGGGGGAGGTAATGCTTAATAAAGCAATTATAAGTTATGCTTCAGTGACTATCACTGGGTTTTTTGGTTTTGGGGTTTTTTTGAGAGATCAGATATTTCTTATTTTTAAAATGCCTATTTGCAGTCTAAAAGAAATAGAAAATTCATCCAACCACCAGCGTGAGTGATCGTCAAAGAAGTACATGTCAAAAGTCTCCCATTCAGTTGAAAGCTGAGTTTGGGGAATGAAGTATTAAGTACAAACAGAACTGAAGTCTGTGCTCATCACTAAGTGCGTCTTTTCTGAATGTTTTTTGCTATACTTAAATTACAAGAGAAAGCTTCCAAGTGCTTTTATTTCCATAGCTGTTTCACGTGTAGATCTTTCGTCTCTTGGATTGAACACAGTAAAGTGTTTCAAAAGAGAGGTCTAAGCACACAGCTAACTACTGTGACCTGCTGCTTTATTTTTTAAAGACTTATGGAAGTTAGTGTGTGCAGTTTTTCTAAGGTTTACTTGGAAATATACTTACGGAGGCTGATAGGCTCCAAAGAAAGGGCCCATTGTTGATGTGGCATCCCAGTGGGAAATGATGTAAAGGTCACTGAGTACCTTTCTGCTTATTATATATTGGTTCATTATTCATTAATATAATGACATATGAAGTTAAGAAAAGTTCCCATACAAGGGTCTCCTCAAGAACACTAGGCAGATTAAATCCTCAGCACTGGTCTTGGTACCTCCGTCACAAATAAAGATATCAAAGAGATCATTAAACTATTAAGAAATTCTACTGTGGCTGAAAAAGAGTGTAGGAGAGCTAGAAGAGGTTTTCCAAGTGGCGGTGTAATACTGGTTGCTTAACAAATGGATACGGAATACTGACAGAGAAAGTGCTGTTATAATGTAGAGAAACAGATCATAATGATGTTAATAGATGAGTTTGTTAGGATTTTATTTAAATAATATCCAGTTACTGTGTGTAAGACCTTTCATTTTTTTATTTTTCATATTTGAGGAAGCTAATGAATAATGTTTTGTTTTAGAAATGTTGATTCTGCATCTTTTGAACTGATATTATGATAGACTGTTAAAGAAAACCACCTGAACTGGGCCTGTGCCCTTAAAATGACTGTGAATGAGCAAGTCTGGTAGCAGGATGAAGTCCAGTAACCATTTCAGTAGTAAACACCTGAAAACAGGCCTAGCTGCTGGGGAATGACTGAATGAAGGTTTCATGCCTGTGTTTATGAAGCCCTCCAAGTGATCAGATATATATCCCTGCTGGCCTTTAAAGTTCTTGTAATTCTGAACTGCTTTGATCTGAGTAGCCCTTTCTTCTGTTACAGTGCTTGGGAATCCCATAGTCTTCATTAGTACTTATTTTTGGATCCTCCTTGTATATACTTAAAAAAGAAGGTGAAACATTCGAGATTTATAATATTGTACCATGGACACCAGTCCATGATAATGCCACCAAATCATCAACCATCTGTATAACCAGTGTTGCAGTTAATATCTGAAATTCAAGAATTCAGATTCTCCTCTGTCACATGTACTGTTTCATACAGATGCACAAAGGTTATTGCTTCTATTTTTAATTTAAAATCTTTTCTGTATTTTTTATAAGTGCTTATACGTATGTTCTCTGTCAGTACACAGCAAGGTATGAGTGCCTTTATAATATCTTTGTTCTGAATTTTACTTAGAAATTAAGATCAGATGAGACTTTTTTTTCCGTGTATACTTTTTTGTAGTGCTCTTGGAGGGATAAAGCAAAGGCTTTTCAAAGTGGTTTGGCTTCATTCCAGTGTCAGACAATGCATTTGATTATGAGGTCCTAAGATCAATGCAGTTTCTTGAAACTAGCCTCAGTTTCAAAAAATGCATGACTGAGATGTGCAGATTGATTTGATCTACATCTTTATGTATCTACTATCCTATGTAAATTTTTTTCCAGTGGGACATTAGCGGATATTTTCCAAAAATTTAATTTTCTAAGTTGACGTTAGAATTAATACAATATTTTGTACTTCACATTTATCCCCTGTTTCTAGACTCTAATTTTTGCTATTGTACAGGAATTAACACACTTCCTCAGTTTTGTAGAGACAACAAGGAATGGCCAGTGACAATCAGTTCCTAAAATCACAAATGTTGAAGATGTTAGACCAGTGCATGCAAGACCCTAATTTTTTTTCAGTAAATGTCAGTGTTTTTACATCTGTTGCCAATTCTCTTGATTTTTTTCTCATTACTTGAATGGGAGGTGGTATAATACTTGAAACACCCTGCTTTCTGGAGGCACTTGATTAAGAATCTCAGCTCTTATATTTTTTTACATAAAAGAGGTGATGAGAAAAGAACTGTGTACTTATCTTGCTACTGCAGTTTACCTTATCATGATGCTACAAAAACATATATAGTATATAATATTTTGCCTTTTGAATATCACTTCTTGCATATTTCCATTCTATTATAGTGAATTGGAGGCAAGGGGATGAAATAGGAAAGACTCACATTTGAATGAGAAAATGGTCAGAGAGACTGAAAGGTAAATCTGTGACAGGAATTGTGATTTCCACAAGCTGTTAGATAAGACAGAACCAAGAAAGCAGGTAAATAAAAGTATACCAAAATGGAAAAACAGGAGGTTATTGACATATGACCTGAGTTAAAATCTCTTGAGTTACTGAAAACAGTTTTTCATTTTTTAAGCATTTTTCATATTCTTAATGAATCAGAATAGTATTTATGAACAGTTTTTTTGAAACTCGTATAATTTTGTGTTTAATGGTAGTATCAAAAAGACTTAACAGTGTTAAAATTATTATGTACGTTAAAGTATTACTAAATAATGCCCTATCACATCTTACATCCACAGCACACATACTGAGCAGAAGCTCTATTCTCATGAGATTTAACACAATGATTCTCAGACTTCAGTATGGATGCTTTGGATACAATCTCTGCAGATTAATAAAGCTCAATGAAATATTTACCTTAATTGCACTTCAGCCTCTCTCTTTTAATCATATTTAATAGATCTAACAGCAAGTACTGCTCCCCACTGGTATTGTTCTCATTAGCACACTATTGGAAATAAAACTTGAAGATAAAGGTTAGCCACTAAAGCAGTAGAGAATTTAAGGCAATGTTTCCTGGGTTTTTACATAGGACATTCGCATAACCCTGGTAGTAAAAGTTATGTCACAGAATCACTGAGGTTGGCATAGACCTCTGCAGATTGTATAGTCTAGTATCTGTGCTGAGAGCAGGGGCAGCTAGAGCATGTTACTGGACACTGTCCAGATGGGTTTTGAATATCTCGGATCAGGGCAGAGACTCTATGAACTCTCTGGGCACCCTGCTCTGGTGTTGGACCGCTCTTGCCATAAATAAGTTTTTCCCTTATGTTTAAACAGAATTTCTTGTATTTCAGTTTCTTGTATGAGAGATACTCCAAACATCTAATCATCTTCATGGCCCTTTGTTGGACTCTCTCCAGTATGCCCATGTCTCTTTTCTACTTGGGAGCCCACAACTGCACACAGCACACCAGATATGGCCTCACCAGGGCTGAGAAGATGGGAAGGATCACCACCCTTGACCTTCTGGCAATGCTCTTGTAGCTCAGACCAGAATGCCATTGGCCTTTTTTGCTGCAAGGGCACGTTGCTGGCTCATGGTCGATTTACTGGCTACCAGGACCCCCAGGGCCTTTTCTGCCAAGGCATTTTCCAACCAGTTGCCCCCCAATGTGTACTGGTTCATATATTCTAAAAGATCTCCTATGAAGGGTGACATGTTTAACTTTATACTAACGTCTATCTCACAGTGTGGACACAGCTGCAAGAAAACGCTTATTTCCAATAGCCCTTTTAAGATTTTAATCGTGTTGCAACTGTAGGAGTTTTCCTGCTGACCCTCTTGCTCTCTTCCATCTTTCAACTATAAAATAGATCCTCATAGTGTTTAGTGTTGCTTCATGTCATTGGGGAGAACGAAATTATTTTATTGTTTGAAAAGCAGAAGTGTAATATGTTATACTGGTACATCTGACCACGTCCTTCTAATAGGTATCTGAATAATTTTATTCTCACAGAAAGAAATTGGTTTTTTCCTGGCGTTCAAAGCATCTCCTTTCCTTAATGGTTTGTATTCAGTGACAACCATACCACATTTGCTTGTGGACTTGGGAGACATCCAGAAGGAATGAGCAAGTGACAAGCAGGAAAGGAAATTAGTATCTGGGTTTGATTCAGTTGTCTCGCAAGTGAAGTTGTAAACAAATGTGGAATTTAAAGGAGGATTACAATATTTTGATTTATTCCATTCTGCATGTTCAGTATCAGCAGTTTCATTCCAGAGAGAATAATGTAAATACAGTAGACAGATCAGGAATAGATCGGGATCAATATTCAGATCAGGATACCAACAGTATTCACTTGTATTAACTCCTAGCATCTGCTTTTTTATGGTGCCATAGAAATAAGGAATTTTAGATTTATTTTTTTTTTTTAGTGTTTGCAGATCAGGTGACAAACTCAGTAGTGTTATTGGGAGGTAAGAATGAACATCAAAGGGAAGTTACATCTTAATTCATATATGTATGTGTGTATATGTATAGGAGTGTGTATATATATGTAATTTATATATTAGAAAAGTGCATGAGGAGAGTCTCTATCAGTCTCCATCAATACTTAAAGTTTCTTTAAGACAAATTCAAGACCCATTTATTAACTGCCCATGTATGTACAAAGAAGATACTCTTAGTTGCACTGAATAATTTCTGGATGTTATTCTTCATAATGGTAAAGTTTTGATCTTTAATGTCTATTTTGACACTTAGCTTACTTCTCAGCCAATATCTCTGGCTTGATCTTATAACTTTCAAGAAAGAAAAGTCACCAAGGAATTTTCTGAAACTTGTAATGCTTCAGAAAGGTAAACTTCAGGCCAGGTTCATCTCTTGTTCTCAAATCATCCCAGCATTAAAATTGATGAAGAGATGATTTATCAGGATAAGAAGTATTCAACCATGACATACAGAAATTCAGAGTTCCATGTATGTCCTCATTTGTCATTGTCTTTAGTCATTCGTCATTTATGATCATTACAGTTTTATGCAGCAATGGTTCAAGTTCTGTTTTGAAATAGTTCACATCATACATTTGTAGAACCCCATTTAAAATCTCTGAAAGTATGAATTTATTTAAGACAGAAACTTAATGAGCCTCTTTGCAGTCCCAAATTCACACTTAAATGTACGTGGGCCAAACCATGCTATTATATGCTATCTTTATTCCTTCTTTCAGTGAAAACTTTTTTTCCCTAAGCAGGAAAGCAAAATTTAGTCCTCTTTTTTTTTTTTCTTCAGAGAACAAAGTACTTGAAAATAACTTGAATTGTCTACTGCAATCTTGTAAATTTTCATAGTACTTTATATTAGGGTTAATCAGCTGATAAGAATCAATGCAGCTGATCATCTGATTAGCTGAACTAAATTGTAATTAGGTGCTAATGAAGATCATTTGTAAGCATACGGCATGCATATAATTCTTAAGTTTGATTTCTGAAGCTCGACAATGTTTTGTTCTACTAATTTTTATTTTCCTCTGTATTGGTATGTTTGAATGCTGTGTTTCCTTCTTGCGTTTAAGATAGTAGGGAAAATAATATCTAGGTTGTTTTGTAATGAGGTTCAAAAATGGTTGTGGATATTTAAAAATTCTTTTTAAATTTGTTTCACTCTCTGATGGATAAGGTGGGTACAAAATTGGCTGGACCACTGAGCTCCAATGGTTATGACCAGGAGTGCAAACTCCAGCTGCTAGCTGGTTACTTGTAGTATCCCTTAGGAATTTATACTGGGGCCACTGCTGCTTAACATTATTAAGAGTGTGGATGTTGGGACAGAGGGAGTGGTTGATATGCTGGAAGGCAGGACTGCTATTCAGAAGGTCCACGATAAGCTGGAGAAAAGGATTGACAAGAGCCTTACAAATTGCAACAAGGGCAAATGCAAAGTCCTGCCTCAGGGATGGAGTAACCCCACGCAACAGTACAGGCTAGAAGCTGTAGATGAAAACCGGAAAAATACCTGGGGGTCTTAGTGGACAAGTTGAACAAGAGTCAGCAGTGTGCCCCTGCAGCAGAGAAGGCCAACTCCATGCTGCATTAGCAAGGGTGCCAGAGAAGGTCAAGGGAGGTGTTTCTTTTCCTCTGCTCAGCTGGGGTAAGACCAATTCTGGAGTGCTGTGTGGACCTGGGGACTCCCTAGTACGTGAGAGACATGGGCATACTGGAGTGAGGCCAGCAGAAGCTATCAAGATGGTCAGGGCTTGAAGCACATGATACATAAGAGGAGGCTGGGCTAATTGGGTTTGGTCAGCCTTAAGAGGAGAAGCCAAAGAGAACATCTGTGCCATTGTAATTTAGGTATTTTGCTCTTTTGTAATATCTGGTTCAAAATAAGTATCAGAGATTTATAAACAGAGTTTTGTAAACAGAGAACTACAGTATCCTTTGGGCAATGTGGTGTCATTTAAAAGCGAAAATAATAACCCATATTTGAAAAATGATAGAACCAAATCAAGCCTAAAGAGATAAAAAACTCAAATCCCATTAAAATTCAATGCACTCTTATTTCACTCACACAAACAAGGTTTCTTGTTCTTAAAATTAAAGGTAAGTAACATTTGTTTGCTTGATTGTTTTCAATTTAAAATAATGATGTAGAAGTTAATTCGCTGCTGTCTAATGTTTGAGCCTTACACACACACACACAAACACACAAAAAAATCTCATTTGGACCAAGATTGTCTGGTAATGATTCCGATCAGCGAATTACATTATGGTTTCATTAACTCCAGCAAAAACTTTTGGTTCTTTTGCTTACACCAATTATAGTTTGTTTAGATAAAGGTGTAGGTTGCTGTACGTTTTTTAGGGCTATTTCTCATTGGAAAAACAAAGAAGATATTGATTTGTTCTGTTCAGCATAGTTACTGTTCAACAAAGTTACTGTTAAGCATAGTTTGATGCTTTCAATAACTTGAAACTGCTTGAAAAAAAACACGTAATTACAGAGAACTCAACCCCTCTTTAGTATGGGTTAGCATACTACTTTGTCAATAAGGCAATAATAATAATAACTTGAAAAAGTAGCAAAGCGATTTCAATATCATGATAAATGTTTCAGATAAATTGCTAGCTTGCGCGTTGACCTTGGTGAGCACTTTCATGGGAATGTAGGATGATTATATACAACTTGTCAAACAAAACAATAGTTTATGATCTTAAAAAATTAAATTGCCTCAGCGTAATTGTAAAAAATGGACAAAAAAAGACAATAAATGCAAGTAGCTGTTCAGGTCATGTCTTTATTAATAGCATGTCATTAAGCAAACTAAAAAGCGTTAACTGTGCCATATTTAGAGATTAAGTGGGAGCAGAACCTCATTAGCTCTAACAGGAAATCTCAGTCCGATGATAGCAGGGCTGGGAGCACTTCACTAAGTACAGCTGTATGGTCCATCCTTATTAAAGGGTCATGTAGAGAAACAAGGCACCTTAAGTACTACAATATATTGGGTTGGCTCAGAGCCTCGTAGAGGGACTAGAGAGTTTCTCCTATAGTCCAAGAACCCATTTGCTTGTCTGACTTGAAAGTGCCTCATGTTTAAAAGGTTAGAAGAAATTATTTGTCCAGGATGAACCCAGACTGCTCAAGAGAATAACCTCTGTGTGAAACAACCCTCCTGGCCTCTCTGGGTTTGGTAATAGACAAGTGTTCTCATCTTCACACATGCCTCCCCCCCACCCTTTTTAATTTTATCCTCTTCCAGCTTCTCGCTATATTTCGTTCCTTACCTCAGCTGTTTATTCTGGTGTCGTGTGTGGACAGCCTTTGCATTCCTCTCAGGAAGCTGTGCTTTCCCTAACAATTTGCCATATGGGCAGTTTCAGCCAGCGGGGGCCAGCCAGGTCCTTACCCAAGATGAAGCGGAGTGAAAGGCTGTAACAAAAGTGCCCCATGTATAATGATGATGAATAGCTAAAGAGAAGGAGTAGGAGTAAGTTGAAGCAAGCCAGCTATTTCCTACTGCAGTGCTCTGGACTGAGGTTTCCAAGGGGCAGAGTGCCAATTTAGCCAGTCACTCTCATGGCTGGGATATAACTGCATCACCCATTATAAAACGGGTTAACTCCTGCTAAAAGTAACGGAGAGAAATTTTTTATTTTGTCCTTTCTTGCCTGGGCCAAATTTGAACTGGTATTTACTGAAAACCCTTAAAGCATTAAAACAAAGACAGCCATTATTGAAATTTAATCCAACAAAAAAAACCCAGGAGAAATTAGTTATAAGTAGGGGAAAAAGAGCTGGGTTGTAGAAGAGGTTAGTGATATCTGAACACTACTCACTGCATATGCAGAAGGTATTAAATTCAATGCTGAAATTTGGTTTTCCCCACAGTAGCAGAAGCACATTAGGAGCTATTGAAGGCACTGTTAGTTCACTGTCATTTTTTTCTTGCATCATTTCTGTGGAATTATTCTTTTGTAGCCCTGTAAACATGGTGTTGCTGTTGCTTGCAACAGGCACAGGCTTTGTGTTAAGATAACAAGATAGGCCTTAGGACCTGCCAGGCTTTGTCTGGACTTGACCTGGCCTGTGTGTGTTCTGTTTTAGCTTGTTTAGCTGTAACAACAATTGTCTGACAAACAGGTGCCGCTACCTATTTTGTTTTAGTTTTTATACAGTTGTCTGTTGTGTGTATATGTTTATATAAATATACATATATACATGTTTATACATTGTTATATCTATTTCCGTACCCAGTAGGTAGGAAAAGCAAGTAGTTTTTCTGTGCAGGATGAACTACCTATGACCCTGGAATAAAAATGCAGCATAGAAAGAGTATAGGCAAGAGATAACAGCAGGGGTTTTGAATCTACAGGCACAGGGTGATATCAAAGGCCTGAGAACTATAAATAACTCACCAGTAGATGATGATTGTTAAAGGAAACAAGCCTGGGGCCTGTGTAAAACCAGTTTTAGGGGTAGGTAACAGAGAGAAGAACAGATGTCTAACATGCATGAAAACAAACCATATATAGCACATTGGAATGTAACGTGCTTGCAAACCAGTGGAGAATGAGCATGTGAGCAAGCATGTAAAAATGACCTTAAGTGGTTCTAGGGGTGAGAAGAAATAAAACATGGGTAGGGGTAGGCACAGCACCATAGAAAAGCATTGATTTTAGAACATTTGAGTAGATATTTTTGCCTAATATACTTTGAGATATGAGTGCTAATATCATTGCAACTGGACTAACTCTTTAGACTGTTAAGACTTCAGTTGAAGTAGCAGTAATTTCTTGGCTTTGCATATAAGCTGTGTTCCTTTTGCTCATATCTAGATTTTAAGTGCAAGAAACAAGATTTTAAGGGCCACGTATTACAAACTGGTGGGAATTTGTGCAACCTACACTGTAATTTCAATGAAATAAATTGCTAGCACTTTGTTGCACAGCAGTGCGCACAACCTGGTGCCATAGTGACTCCACATTGTGCCTCTCACGGTTAGTAAAATTCCCAAGGATTACCCAAGTTCTTCTCTTAGCAGAAGTAGGGTTTTGACATGGGTTTTGAACAAGGAAGCACCTATGACTAGGAAAGACTAAATCAGTTTCTAGAAGTATAAAGTTTGTCAGTTGACCACACGGGGGTCAAGCTACCCCACTTCTACATGGGGCTATGAAAACTAGGAGGTTGCCAGCCATTTTTCTCTAGAAGAGAATCAATATGAGCTATCATTATCTATTTATAGTCCACAAATATTGCATCCTATCTTACAGTTGAAATTTTTATACATGTAAGTAGCTGATCAGTTTGAGAAGTGTGAATTTCAGTAAAGCCCCCCTAATCCTCTAAAATGTAAATATATAATTTAAACATTTTTAATAGCTAGTTTAACTTCACTGCAACTATATACTGTCCATAAAGGCAAGGGAAATGTAAATATTTGTAAGCTGAAATACTGAACTGCTTAATTTATCTCATAGTGGCATATTTTAGTTCAGCTATGTCTGACTACACATTGTCCTACCTATAAATAAAGTCATTAGATTGTCCGCAGAGCCTTCCAAACATGTGTCTATAATCAGCAGTGTTATAATCCTAACACTTTCTGTATTGGTAGTTTGATCTATACAAACATGAATACAATTGCAGAGGGATTTTAAAAGTCAAATAAATGTCACTGGAGTGCAGTAGTAAATGTGTCCAAGGAACCTGCTACCTTAATTGAAAATTCAAATTACTGAGCATTGCTGCTTTTCAATAAAACATTCAGTGCTGTTGAATGAAAAATCAATAGCTGCTTTATAGTGCATTTTTCTTAAGCAGTAGGCAAGCACTCAATTCCCCTTCAAAAGATTTTTATTCTTCTATCTTTAGTATTTACATCTCTTCCTCTTTCTCTCTCTCTCCACAACAGAACAGTATTCAGTTTCTTTTATAAACCAGAAGATAGTTCACTGCTAAAAAACAGAGCATGTGGTATTCAAATCTGGTAGTCATTGTTATAGTTTAAAACCATGACAAAGTCAGGTGCCTGGACACTACTTCTTTCCTGCGTGAACACTTAATTCAGACTGTGTCTACTGAGATTTCAGGAAATACTCTAGTTCTCATTTGGATAGGATAGGATTTAATTTTAAGGCAGGAGCTTTGACATTCTTGTAGGATAATTTGAGATTTGTCCTTGTTATTCAGAGGAAAAAAAAAAAGAGAACAAATATGTAAGAGTTCAACTGGAAATGGTGAAAACGTGCTGGAGATTTATAGATTGAAAGGAAATTGTAGATACCTATTAAAGCAGAGATCTTTGTGGAATGTGAAGTTCTCGGAGAAGTTTCTCCATGATGCTTGATAAAGACTGAGTGTACACCTATTGCTTTTGATCTTTGACCTGTACATGTGACAATCTTCCATCTGGGTAGGCTCTAGCATGAAAGGACCAGTTCTTTGTGTCACTTTGCCCTTTCTATTTTCACTTGCTTCTTTCGGGAGGTGGCACAGAAACGGCATTAGTATTCTGCTGCACAGAAAGCAGAAATGGTACCTCCTACCTTCTCTTCTTGTACCTGCTACCTTCTCTTCTTGTACCTGCTACCTTCTTTTCCTGTATACTTGTGGGACAGTGACAGTGATGATTTATACCAGCTAAATCTGCAGCTTTGAGGCTTTGTGAAAGGACACCCTGCACCTCTCAGTTGTTCCTGCCCCAGCTCTGTTTCAGCAAGTGCTCTCATTTCCAGTGTGGAAACTATTGCAATAATCTGTACCGTAGTGATGAGAAAAAAAATTCAGACTTGCTGTACAACTTGTGACAAGAAAAGCCATCATGTTACAGGCTGCTATGCACATAGGCTGTTGGGAGTTTTCAGTCAAAATTATATTAATCTTTTAGGATAAGTATGTAATAGGTCATTAAATTCCAGCAAATAAATCACAAATATTGATTATAGCTGGTACTTGAATACATAGTGTCACTGCATATGACATAGCCTGAAGTTTTGTGTATATTGTACATTCTCAAAGCTTTTAGAATTAATTCTAAGCATCCATTGTTTTCTAAAAGAGAAGAGAGCAATGACACTAAGTATTATTTAGAGTATAAGCTCCCAGGGCAATGTTCCTTGCTAAAAGACCAGGAATGAGCTTTAATTTAAGTTTGTGGATCAAGATTATTTCTTGGAACATGGGTGAAAATTGTGTGCGCCAATATAGACTCATTCGTTTAAATGGAACTTGTCCTTTTGCTGCATTTCACTGATGTGACTTAGCAACAAGGACCATTAGCCTCTAAGCTAAAAATGGGAATGAGAAAAGAGCCAGATCAAAGTATGCATTACAGCAGGAAAACCACTGCTGATGCATGTGCTGAAAGTGCTTTTGCTTTTCCCTGTTTCAGATTGCCTCTTTATTTCAGCCTTGTGATTGCCCCCAATACTATAAGCAGCTGTCTTTTTTTTGTGGTGGTTGTTTTTTGTTTTGCAGCTTATCAAATTAACAGATGCTTGTTGAGAAGCATGTGCAGACTTAGGAAAATATCAAAATGTTATCAAGATGTAAAGACTTGGTGTGTGTGGACTGATGCTGAAATTCTCCTATGTATAGTAAATCTTGAAGAAACTATGGCTGATCACCTAGATGCAGAATCTAGTCTGTATTTGTGGTAACAGATGTAAATTCTGGAAGCTTTTCCAGTATCTTATACAGTTTGTTTTCAACTAGCTAAAAATGTGGGTTTGATTTTTGTCTCATCAGTGAAAGTCAATGCATGATGAAAGAACCACGTCTCTGTTATTATGTTCGCTGCATAGACTTACTGTCCTTAAGTGACTTCTGAATTTTTCAGTCGACATATGATGCTTTTCCATTTGTTCTGAGCATATCCATGAGTGGTAAATAGAGACCAAATCAAGTACAGGCTGCCTCTCCATCCTCACCTACCTTGCCTTTACACCAGAGACTGCTTTCAGCATGATATATATTCCCCATGTATATCCTGGTTTGGAGCATGGCTCTCTGGACACTTCAATGTCATGATACCTTTCTGGTTCAAGTATCAGAATCAGACAGAACAAGTTGCTGCTACTGGCTTCCTGCAGTCTTGGTAAGTGTCCTCACCATCTGACTATCGATCATCCTGGTTTAAGGGTTGTGGTTAAAGGAAAGGACAGGCACAATCTGCAACATCCTGCAGTCTAGTCCATTGCTAGCCCAATCTGGGGACTTGGCTTGGTGCACTCTGGCTGCTTAGGAGTCCCTCTTGATTGGTGTCCTTCATACAGGAGGAGGAATGTGGGATGGGGAGGGGGCAGGAGGGAAGGAAATTATGAAGGGCTTGGTCTTGCCGTGACATGGGGCTGGGATGTGACTGGAGCACCATCTGTGAGCTGGGAACTGTTCTAGCATCCCATAGTATGAACAGAACATCGCCCTCCTTTTCTGTGCAGAAAATTTCAAAGCTCTTAATTCTGTCCTGAATCAGAATGTGTGAAAAATAGTTGTTCGGAAAAGCAGCATGTGAATGGAAGATTTTCTAGTTGGTCCAGGCTCCCAATATTTAAGAGTCATGATTTGGACATTGAAATATTACACACACACACACCCGCCCAGGAAAATCTATTTTCTTTAATAAAGAAAAAAAGAATGTAGAAAGTAATCTACCAGCAATTGCATAGGGCCAGAAGAGATAAGTAACTGAAAAAAACATGACAAAAGGAATAAATACCCAATAAATAATTGGTAACAGTGAGGTAAGGTAACAGTGAAAGATGGGTAAAATCCCAGTTTAATTCTGAGTGGGTCTTGTTAACAAAATGAGTCAGAGAAGATGATGTCTGGAGGGTTGTGGAATTAATAGGTCATCTTTGGACTTGGCTTAACCTTGAAGAATTTCATTGAAGTCAATGACTTTGTAAATAAGTTTAGTCAATATGTCTTTAGTCTTTTTCAAATGAAAGTCATAGACATTGCTGTGAAATAGCAAGAGATGCAAAAATAATAGTGATGCCAACCCTTCTCACTGAAGGATTTAGTAAGTTCTTAGAAGTAAGTAAGTTAGCAAAAGAATGTAAAAGAAATTGAAATTAACATTTTATTGATTTTCCTTTTAAGACAAAGAAACAAGAAATGTTAAGATTTCCTATGTTTTTTTTTTCCTAAGTTCCTAAAACCCTGATTTTTTTTTTCTGTACTGTGCTATAATTTTTCACAATTTGTGATGTCTGTATCAAACAGGGTAACTGAGAAATGTTAAAAAAAATCAAATTGGTTAGAATGTGTCCCCCCAGAGTGACATAAATCCTAGCATTTGAATGCTGTATTCTGTTACCTTACACTAGGCAGGAAAAAGAATGGCTATTGCTAATACATAATCTTATTCTTAAACAATGCTGAACAGCTTCTTCAAAATTAATTTCAGGCAAGACAAATGATATTGAGGAGCCAAGCCAATCCCCCCATGACCTCCCCTAGAGGCTGTTTCCAAACTGCCACTGCTACTGCTTGTAAAGCAAGTCATGGGATCTGTCAGAGAGCAAGCCAAATAACCAAGGCAGAAAGCCAGATTCAGATGCTGGAGGCATTCCAGATTTTGCTATCTCTGTCAGATGTTTACTGAGAATCTTCCATGTGTGGATATAAGGCTTCAAGAAAGAATTTCTGCCATAGCAAAGATACCCAAGTACGATGTTTTAGAATATCGCCTTGCGTTAGATGCCTTTCAAATCCCATGTCCGTATAAAGTGCTCTCATAGCAGACTGAAGCAGAGGGACAAAGTAGAAGCCCCATTGCTGACTGTTACTGTGCATGGATTCTGAGATACACATAAACTCAGCAACTCAGATATGACTAAATTGGCTGTTTGTACTGTGGTACTCTCTAAGTCTTATGGAACAGATTCATATCTGTTTATGTCCTTGTTTTCTATTCTGTAACATACACAAATGGAAAGGGTAAGAAAGGAGTCTTAATGGTTTTGTGACATTGTCCAGAGGTTCTTCTTCCCCGTTCCTATGAATACCACAATGTGAGCAACAGAAAAAAGGGGGGCAATACTTAATACCATGTAAACCTTTCACATTTCAGGGGAGGGAAGTAATCTGAAACACCAAAATGTTTCCTCTTTCTGTTAAAGCATTTTTTTTTTTCCTAGTCAAGCTTATGAGGCATTACTGCTGATTTTAGAACCGGTACATGGCTGTATTCTGCCTGATTTCAAAATAAACAGAACAAAATGTGCTAAAATGCATTAAGTATTAACATCAGAGGGTGGCCCAGCAGACCACATGCAGCTTTTAATTAGACGCATGCAATTCTGTTTAAGCTGGTTGGCTTAGACAGAGTTAAATGAGAACAGAGTTTGACCTTCTCTGACTGTAGAGTGCTAAGTGCTGTAGCACTCAAGACCACGTGATACAAGACACATTGCTAACCTTCCCATCGTCTCTAGTCCATTGTGGCTGTTGCCAACTGGATCAAATGAACATTTGGAAAGGTGTGTTAAATAGTAGCCAGATCCCATTCTCTCTTAATTATGCGGCTTTCACCAGTGTGCAGTACTAAATCATCCTTGCCCAGGGGTAGTATAATTACTGCTGAATAGCCTAACGCTGAATAACTTAATATACTAGAGGCAATAATTATTCCCAGAATGTGTCTGTTCTACTTTGCCTATTTACTTGTGTTCTTCAGAAAAATTATCCCACGACTTAAATACTCTTTAGGGCAGTTCTGGTCCTTGCTGTGAATATATTGGTCAGAAGCTCAGCCCTTTGAGAGTAAGCTAAAAGACTTCCTTAGAAGAATGAAATGGTAATGGAATACATATCTTCAGTAGCTCTATAGAACATATTTTTAATTCTGTCATGGTTGTGCTATTCATTTTAATTTAATCTCTACTGCCAACCCATTTCTTCTGAATTGCTCAAAATTCTTTCTTCCTGATCTGAAAGAAAAGCAAGCTAAACTTACAAACCCCAATAACCAAAGGTCACTTTTATCTTTAATATTTTATTAACCCGTTATAGTTTACATTTGCAACTGGAGATTTTTCATCAGACCCAATGCAAGATACTGCCCCATTTCTTTCAGGCACATAGTCCCTGTGCTCCTTGCTCAGTTTGTGCCTGGTGTGAATGGGAACAGTTCATTGCTATTATCCACCTCTCTCCACTTACTACTTTTATTAAATTTGTTTTCAATAGTGTGTTGATACTGGTTGTAAAGAGTTTGATGTAAAGTTTAGGAGCAATGTGTTGCCATTTCTGCATTTGTAGACTTTTCACTGATACGTCTAAACGGTTTTCAAAAAGTATATCCCACAAATGCTGCTGTGGGAATATTTCCTCCAGATGAGGGATGTTAGCATTAGAGAGTGGGATTAACATTAACCCTCTGGAGGGTTTTGCAACTGAATATGTTTCAAAACACTAACTTATTATTTAATATAATTTTAATTATTTAAAGCCTGCATCCCAGTGAAGTGATTTTGAAAATTTTACCTACTTTGCATTGGAAATGTTCAGTTTGGAGTTGTAAACATGTAGTGTTGATCTGTCAGGTTTTATTTGCCTGATAGTCTGGCTTCAGTGTTGTCTGTTGTTTATCTTAAGATATAACCTTTGGGTCTCACAGTGATTTGACAATTAAATTTTGCTTAATCTTGTTTACTGCTCTGGCTTTAAAGTGTGAAAGATACCTAGCTGAAAGGAAAGACTGGGAATAAGGAGTTAAGTCTATATAGACTCAAGCTGAACTATCTGAATACGGCCCCTGTGATCTTAGTAATGTATATTTGCCCAAGGTGCAAAGCTCTTTGTACATGAACCCAGACTGCATATCTGTGTATGTTTAAATGTTGCAGCAAACAGTTAAACTCCCGAGAATAAGTGGGGAATGGATTATATTACTTCAGCGGGCACTCATTCTAAAACATATTTGCTTATAACCTTATCTGAATAAAGGCTGCCCTGATTCTGAAATCTATAATGTTATTTCATTACCCTCACATTCAAACATGCATACAAATCTGACAAGCAGTAAATTCATTGGCTGAAAGCAACTTCCACTCTAGCAGCTGTATCTATTTTGGTGTATTGTCTTGGAGGCTATGTCAATGAGCCTCCGTATTCAAGTATTCAGTATTCAAGTGCTGAAGTTTTTGATTGGAAGCAGACTAATATTAATCTTCAGTTATCAAAAAGTCTAATTCATAATCTGTTTCCCCCAAGTCCTCAATAAAAAAAGCATATTTTTTTAAAGTCT